>NW_017731667.1:1028847-1037874 GCF_001890085.2 Hipposideros armiger | reverse complement strand
ACAAATACGGTAGCATAGTACGTAATCAATATATATTCTCTGACATTATAAAAATATATTGGATTTTTATTACAAAAGTAGTACATGCTCACTCTAATAAATATATAAAAATATAGAAAGGTGTATAAAAATATTCTCCAACATCAAAAAGATTTCTTATAACCCCTTGATTTTCTTATAAGAATCCCTAGCACGAGGTGGATATGATTATTATTTTGATTGTGGTGATGATATCACTGGTATTTGTATACATCCAAACTCATTAAAATAAACACATTATATACATGTAAATATTTGTATATTAAGTATACCTGAATAAAGCTAAAATTAAATATTCTCTCCAATCTCATCCCTTCTCTGATAGCAATGTTGTTACTCAGCTGTTTTTCTCTGTACTCATAGAAATATGTACAAATATGTATGTGTACATGAAACCTTTTAAGTTTTGTTTTCACAAAAAGCATATTATATGAATTATTATACTTAACCATGTGACACTGACATTTTTCTATGTTAATACATGTAGACATTGTCTTTCTTTTTAATAACTGTATCATATGGGTACACTATATTATATCCAACCATACAATCTGTATTTCTTCATAGTTGCTGTATTGCCCTTAAACCCTGGCAAGAAAGGCCTCTGCTGAGGGCCCTATGCTTTAATAGATTGCACTCTAGCACTTTTTCAGCTACACCACTGCCACAGAGTGAAGTGCCTAGGGGCTTAAGTGGCCATTCTCACCAAAATCCTGCAAGCTCTTTCAGATGACACTTTGTATTCAGGATCCCAAAATTATCTTCCCAACTGCTCTGAGCCCACTTCTGATTGTGCCTAAGCCTCTACCCTAGATCTGTTCTTGCATTGTATACTCCACTAAGCCAAAGGGTGTCCAAGGAGTAATTGCTTAAGGAAGTTGTGAGTATACTGTAAGTGAGGGCTTAGAAATTCCTACGTGTGCACACAAGGTTTCTTTTGAATGAGACTAAGTTGTGTGTGGTAAGAGAAAGGGAGTGGGCAATAGGCTAGGGATCTGGACAATAGCTCTTTCTGTACTTCTATGTTCTGATGCAGAATTCTGAGGATTCAAACATGGTTTTCCAGGTCATTTTGAAAGGGTACTTTTCAAGGAAAGCAAATAAAACATTTTATTTAGCATTTTGTTAGTCATTTAAATATTTAGAGATGTGGAAAGCCATTTTGCACTCTTGTCTGGAGCCCCAGAAATATTGGTGGTATGCTTGCATAATTAAGATACAGGCTTGTATTGTAGTTATAATCTTACTGGGTTTTATACTAGCTGAGGGGAAGAAATATGTTTTGCAACACATTTTTTTATCAAGACTAAAATCTTGCATATAGCAGATACTTAATAAATGTTTGTAGAATGAATTTTAGTGAATTAATGATATTTCATAGTACCTACTATATTTGTTGGAACCCAACAGAAATTTAATATATATTGTTGATTTAGCAAATGATTCTATGTTTTTCCATTGTAGGAGGTTTATACTTTTGCTTAAGCATGAATACTTTAAGTAAAAACATACAATAAATTCTAACATTTCCTTTGGATGTATCAGGAAAACTGATTTTTAGTGATGAGAATTCACTTAAATTACTTTTAATTTTAAATGCTAAATTAATATTTTGCATGAAGAACTTACATCTGTGGTGGTACAGCTGTTGAGGTTAGGCATTCTAGCCTAAGAGAGCAATAAATCAAAGTATCTTTACAGACAAAAAGTGAGTTCCCACTGTGATGAATCAACATGCTATCTCCAGCTTGTGCTTTCACTAAAAATAGACATTTCTAACATGTTTGACAGTTACAGTCATGAATGAGAGAAATCTACTGTCCATTCAAAGCTATTTTGCATAACCCAACTGATTGGCAATGGAGTGAAGAAAACCCAACAAATATTTTAAGATATGATTGGATCTTTGCTTATTTATTTAGCTTAAGAATAAAAAAAGAAAAAAAAACACATTTAAAATATTTTTAAATACCTCACTGTAACTTCCATAAATAATGAGAACACTGACCTAGCAATGGAGCAAGGTATACATTGAGATAACCATATTTCACAAGTGTACCTTTAATTGGTGCCTGTGAGGACATGTCATTGCTTTTGTAATCCACCTCCTCTAATTAAGCTGGATTAATTTAGACAATGAGTGGAAAACTGAGTACTCAAAAATGAAAACAAGAAGATTTCAAGATCATATAAAAATAAAACAAACACAGATAGAAAATCTTCTGTTATCACATGAAAAAAGAAAAATCCCAGGTATTTTTGTTATCTCTTGCTATTCACCACCTCCCTTTTGAAGCCTACTCACTTCTCATCATGTTTCTTCAAATTACTTTTCCATAGACAAGATAAATTACTCTTTAAAAGTTTAGAAGTGTCTATTGTTTCAATTGTGGGAATAGGAAAGCAAATAGGCCCCCACTATATGTATACAACTATACTACATCTCACAGCCCTTTAATTATGTCAGGTATTTCAAGACTACTCCTAATGATTTCTTTTCTACCTTTTGTGCATAACTCAATGTAGTCATTGCCACTTAACAAAAAATTCCATATGGGAATTACAATGCCTAGATAAATCAGATATTGCAAATATCTGAAAAGAACCTTCAAGCAGCTATCATATAAATGCTTCAATAAACAATTAAAAACTCTTGGAAAAAAATTTAAATGTTAGCATGGAAATAAAAGTTAAAAAATGAACCAAAAAAAATTACAGAAGCAAAAATGCAATAATCAAAATTAAAAAGAAAAACCCAACTCATAGTATCAACAGTAGAATGAGATAGCAGAATATAGAATCAGTGAACTAAAGGCAGATCAAATGAATGGACCCAATCTAAAACAATTGAGAGAAAATAGACTAAAAAAAATGAACAGTCTCAGGGATCTGTGAGTCAACAACAACAACAAAAAAGACAGCATTAATAATATTTGGAGGTCCTGAAAAATTAGAAAGAGAGAGCATATCTGAAAAAAATATTTGAGGAAATAATATAGGAAAAGGTAATATAAGCAAAAGATAAAAAGCTACATATTCAAGAAACCAAATAAATTCATGGTGAATAAAGCCAAAGAAATTCATGCCAATACACATCATATTTAAACTTTTGAAAACTAAAAACAAATAAAAAAAGCTTAAAAGTAACCAGAGAAAAATAAAATATTACTTATAGATAAACACTAAATAGCAGCGGATTTTTTTTATTGGAAACTGTGGCAATGGGAATGAGGTAGCATACCAGTTTTCAAGTACTAGAATAAAAGTTCTGTCAGCAATGAATTCTATATCCATGAAAAAAAATCCTTCAGAGAAAAGGGATTTGAAACAAAGATATTCTCAAGTGAAGAAAAACTAGTAATTTTTTGGCAGCAAACTAATCTTTGAAGAATGGCTAAATTAAATTAACAAAAAGGAAATGATAACAGAAGGAGGCCTGGAACATCAGAAAACAAAAAATAATATTGGTAAAAACAGGAAGTAGGATCGCAAACCAAGGAGTCTGGCCGGCCGCAGATGGGGGACAAGGAGGCACTCAGAGTGTCCTCCCGTGAAACCCATGCCGCTGCCCGTGTCTGTCACCTCCCAAGGAAAGTTGTGGAACCATGTCGAATATGGAGAAACACCAATTTAACTTGAAGTTTGCAGAAAAAGAAGTTAATAAGAATACCAAGAAATGTGATAAAGGAGAAAAGGCTGAAAAGGCCAAGATTAAAAAGCCATTCAGAAAGGCAATACAGAAATTGCAAGAATCCATGCTGCAAATGTAAGAATACATGCTGCAAATGAAGAACCAAACAATTAATCTCTTAAGAATGAGTGCTATGGTTGATGCTGTGGCAGCCGGAGTTCAAACTGCTGTAACAATGGATATGGTAACCAAGTCCATGGCAGGTGTAGTTAAATCTATGCATGCTACATTGAGTTGTATGAACCTTGAAAAGATTCCTGCTGTGATGGACAAATTTGAATACCAATTTGAAACACTGGATGTTCAAACACAACTGGAAGACACAATGAGTAGCACTACAACCCTAACAACACCACAAAACCAAGTGGATATGCTGCTTCAGGAAATGGCAGAAGAAGCTGGCCCTGATCTCAATACGGAACTACCACAGGGTCAGACAGGATCCGTTGGCACAAGTGGTGCTTCCACGGAACAGGATGAACTATCACAGAGATTTGCTCATCTATGTGATCAAGTGTAATTTAAAGAATTGGTGCTTTTGTTTATGTCACCTGCTTCTGAAATATTTTTTGTATATTTAGATAAGCTGCATGTCTATTACACTAAGAACATCATATATTACAGAATGCTTAAACACTATTTAAATATAATGCTTTCTTTTGCCATACTGTACTTTCCAATACTTTAAGAAATTTCAGAGAGTTTCCACCTTGACAGGTTTTACAGTTTTGTATATTATGTTGAAAAGTGTGAGGGACAGTTTTATTTGTAGATGTCTTAACTGGTATATGAAACATCTTCCTCAAAAATTACATAAAAATTTAGCAGCATAGTACTACAGAAATAAAGTACTTTGTACAAATAAAAAAGAATATTGGTTTGGGTACAAGTAGAACTAAGTGTAATAAACTATTATCTTCATGATTTTTAAAAATATATGTAATGTTTGAAACAGAAGTTGTAACACCATTTGTTATGGTACTCAACCTATTTGGAGGAAATATTTAAGACAAACTAATTCCAAAATTGGGGAGGGTCAAAGTACAGAAACAGAAGTAACGTTTACATACATCACGCAAAGTGGTAAAATGTCAGTACTGGTAGATCATGATGAGTGACCTATATATGTTCTACAAATGAGGGAGGATAGCCATTTAGAAAATCACATAAAACTATACACTCTAAAACACTCTACATAAAACACTTAAAAATGTTCATGCAACTCATAAGAAAGCAAGAAAAGAAAACTAAAGAAACAATAAAAAAGTAAAAATCAAACAATCAACTGACATCTTTGAGCCCTAATAAATCAATAATCACATTACATGTAAATGATTTAAATGTGCCACTTAAAAGAAATTAGCAGATAGGATAAGTAAAAACAAAACAAAACGTAATCTTTTACAAGAAACTCACTTCAAGCACAATGAAATAAATAGATTTAAAGCAAAAGGATTAAAAATAGTTACCATGATACAACCAATAAAAAAAGTAAGAGTATACTAATATCAGACAAAGTAAACATTAGAGCAAAGAGAATAATTAGAGACAAAGAAGAAGGTCACATAATAACAAAAGATCAATCTACCATGAAGATGTAGCTATCCTAAATGTGTGCCCAGCAAACAACATGAATACATGAATCAAAATGCATAAAGCTAAAACTGAATGAGATGAAATGAGAAATAGACAAATCCAGAATTATGATTGTGCACATCAGCATTCCATTCTCGACAATTGATAGAGCAACTAGATAGAAAATGAGTAAAAATAAAAATAAATGAACAACACAATTAAAAAACAAGATCCATCTGATATATGTAGAACACTGCACAGAAAAACACTAAAACAGACAATTTTTTTCGATTGCCCACAGAACATTCACAAAGGTAGTCCATATTATGAACTATAGAAAAGAAATTCAACAAATTTAAAATAATTGAAATCATACAGTGTGTCCTATGACCATAGTGAAATCAAATTAAAACAATAACAAGAAAATCTGCAACCATTTGGAAATTTAAAACCACACTTTTAATTAATCTGTTGACAAAACAGGAAGTTTCAATGAAATAAAAAGAATACATAGAACTGAATAACAATAAAAATCCAATATATCAATATATGTGAGATGCCTCTAAAACAGTTCTAACAGGGAAATTTATACTATTAAATATTTACATTGGAAAAGAGGAAATGTATCCAATAAATAATCTAAGATCCTACATTGAGAAACAGAAAAAAGAATAACAAAATAAACCCAAAGCAAACATAAGTAAGGAAATAATAAAGAATGGAAATCAATAAAATTAAACAGGAAAATAATAAGAAAAGATAACGGAAACAAATAACTGATTCTTCAAAAAAAATCAATAAATGTGATTAACTTCTAGGAAGACAAACAAAGACAAAAAAAAGAGAGAGAGAGAAGATACAAATTGCCAATGTTAAGAAAGAGACAGGGGAAATACCATTAAAGACCCTGCAGTCATTAAAAACATAATCAAGTAATACTATGAACAATATTATATTCATAAATTCAGCAACTTACAGGAAATTAGCCAATTGCTTGAGAAACACAAAGTACCAAAAATCAAGCAAAATAAAATGGACAGAAGAGATCAGGTGTACTCAGGGTGGTATAACCATAGACAAGGATAGTTCAAAAGATACATAAAGATGAAGGAGAATGACAGTACAACATATTAAAACTTTTGGATGCAGCAAAAGCAGTAATCAGAGGGAAGTTTATATCATTACAGGCCCACCTCAAAAACAAGGAAAATCCCAAATAAACAACCTAACATTACATCTAAAAGAACTAGTTAAAGAAGAACAAATAAACCCAAAGTTAGCAGAAGGAAGGAAATAAAAAAAAATTAGAGTAAAATTTAATGAAACAGAGAACAAAAAGACAATGGGAAAGAATTAATGCAACAGAAACCTGGTTCTTTGAAAACATTAGTAAAATTAGACAAACCTCTGCCTAGACTCACTAAGGAAAAAATGGGAAAGACTCAAACAAAATCATAAATGAAAGAGAAGTTATGACACACACCACAGAAATACAAAGGATGACACAAGAATACTATTAAAGACTATATGCCATCAAATTCAATAACATAGAAGAAATGGAAAAGTTTTTAGAAATATATGCATTTAACCTTCTTAGACTGAATCACAAAAACCTGGGTAATCTAAATAGACTGACAACAGTAAGGAAATTGACACAATCATCTAAAATTTCCCAAAAAGTAAAACTCCAGGACCAGATGGTTTCAAGAGTGAATTCTACCAAATATTCAAGGAAGAAACTACTTATCGTTCTCAAATTCTTCCAAAAAATTGAAGAAAAGGCAATACTTCCTAATTTATTGCGTTGTCAGAAAAACGATGATGTATTTTTTTCAATGTTTTTCATTGCAAAAATGCATCATGACTTTTCCGACAACCCAATAGTTTATGAGGCCAACATTACCCGATACCAAATCCTGGCAATGATAACACAAAAATAAAGAAAACTACAGACTAAGATCTCTGATGAATACTAATGAAAAATCTTAACCAAAATACTAGCAAGTTGAATACAATCCAATATTTAAAAGATAATACATCATGATCAAGGGAGGTTCATCCAAGGGTGCAAGATTGAGTCAACATATGCAGTTGAATAAATGTGATAAAACACTTAATAAAATGCGTATAGAAGGGAAAGTATCTCAACATAATAAAGGCCATATATAACAAACCCTCAGCAATACCATAATGATGACAAACTGAAAGCTTTTCCTCTAAAATAATGAAGAAGACAAGGATGCCCACTCCTATCATTGGTATATCAACATAGTACTGGAAGTTCCAGCCAGAGCAATCAGGCAAGAGAAATAAATAAAAGGCATTCAGATTTGGAAAGAAGAAGTCAAATTTTCACTTTTTGCAGAGGATGATTCTGTATATAGAAAAATCCTAAAGACTTCACCAAATATATATATATATATATATATATATATATATATATATATATTATAAACAATAAACAAATATAATAAAGTTGCAGGATAAAAAAAATAAATGTATAAAAGCCCATTGCATTCCTATATAGTATACTAATAATAAAATTTGTGAAAAATAAATGAGAAAAAACATTTCCTTTTGCAATTGCAACAAAATGAATAAACTATCTATGAATAAACTTAACAAATAATTTGAAGAACCTATACACTGAAAACTATGACATTATTAAAAGAAATTAAAGAAGATGCAAAGAAATAAAAGACATTTCGTGTTCATGGATTGGGAAAATAAACATAATTAAGTGGGGAGAAATGGTAGAAGAGGGTAAAGGGGGTCAAGTATATGGTGAAGGAAAGAGAACTGACTCTGGGTGGTGAACACACAATGCAATATATAGATGATGTATTAAAGAAATTTGCACTTGAAACCTATATAATTTTACTAATAAATGTCACCCCATTAAATTTAATAAACAAAAAAACTAAATAAGAAATACATAGGACTCACCTTAGGTCCCTGATTTCCACAATGCGCATGAAGAGTTGTCTTGGTGGCAATTGGTTGTCGGGCTGCTCGGCCTGATCTTTGAGTGGCTGATTGGGACAGGCTGAGACTGGGAGTTTTCCTGGGAGTGTAGGGCCGCGAGCTGTGCGCCTGCTTGATTGAGCCGTGGCTTTACAGGTGAGTTTGTGTGGGTTGGCTGCTGATGCAGGAGTGCATGCTGCTCTGACTTGGTGGGGGCCACTGACTACACCCTATGGTGGTGCCTTGGGATCCTGCCTCGCTCACCTAGAGCTGTGTTGTCAGGGGGTACCCTGAGCCCCTGGTCCCTAACTCCTACCTCTGCAGGCCACAGAGGGTTTTTTGCAGCAGCAGACAGCCCGCAACAACCTGTGAGGATTTTTGGTGGTGAGCACACAGCAACTAATTGTGGGAAGCATACTACAAGTCTAGAGGGAGATCAGCGCATGACGCACTGAGCCCTTCCCCCCAACAGCTGGTGCTGAGTCACCCAGAAGCTCTCTATTGCTGAGTAAGTGGTCTGCAGATTAAAGTGGGCAGAGAGCCCCTCCCTTTCTTTTTCTTTTCTTTTTTCTTTCTAGGTGATCTAATACATCAAAGCAACCAGAGTGATAACCAGAATGAAGAAACAAAGAAACATGTCCCAAGTAAAAGATCAGAAGAAACCTCAAGAAATGCAACTAAATGAAACAGAGGTATCCAACCTTTCAGAGACAGAGTTTAGAACACTGATGATAAGAATGTTTCAGGAACTTAAGGAG
>NW_017731667.1:1015418-1027247 GCF_001890085.2 Hipposideros armiger | reverse complement strand
TAAGAAGATTGAAATCATATCAAGCATCTTCTCTGACCAGAATGCTATAAAACTAGAAATCAATTATAAAAAGAAACCTGGAAAGCACACAAACACATGGAGGCTGAAGAGCATGCTACGAAATAGCGACTGGGTCAAAACTGAGAATAAGGAAGAAATCAAAAGCTATCTCAAGACAAATTTTTGAATGTTGAATCAGACTTGCATACCTGGAATAAATCCCACTTGGTAATGGTGGATAGCTCCGTATAGTTCTTTTTCAACACTGGTGGATTCAATTTACTAATATTTTGTTGAATATTTTTGCATTACTGTTGAGGATGGATATTTTTCTAAGGGTTTCCTTTTTTAGTACTGCCTTTATCTAGTTTTGGTATCGATATAATAATAATCTCATAAAATCAAATAGAAAGTGTTTCTTCAGCTTTTATTTTCTGGAACATATTATATAAAATTACCGTTAATTTTTCTCGAAATATTTTGTAGAATTCTCCAGTGAAGCCAGCTATACTCAGAGATTTTGTTGGGGGAAGCATATATTTACAAATTCAATTTATGTAATGGTTATAGGACTATTCAGGTTATCTATTTCACTTTTTAATTTTATTAAATTTATAGGTGTTACATTGGTTAATAAAACTATATGTGTTCCAAGTGTACAATTCTAGACTACATCATCTGTACATTGCATTGTGTGTTCATAACCCAGAATAAAACCTTCTATCACCATACATTTGACCCCCTTTACTATCCTCTACCACTGCCTTCCCCCATTACCCTCTGGCAACCACTAAATTGTTGTCTGTATCTACGATTTGTTTGTTTGTCTTGTTCATTTGTTGCTTTCAGTTTTAGATCCCGCCTATGAGTGAAATCATATGGTTCTTGATATCATCTGTCTGATTTATTTCGCTTAACAGGGGTCGGCAAACTTTTGAGATGGAAGAGCTGCCAGGGGTCAGCAAGCTATGGCTCGCAAGCCACATGCGGCTCTTTGGGTATGTACATGTGGCTCTGAAGTAAAATTGAAAATGAAAATAAAACTATCATAGTTTCATTTATAAAATTTTTAAAGGGTATTATTAACATAATGGTGATTATGTAAAAATTATGGCTCTCGAATATTTTTAAATTGTTGTGAGGGACAGGATTGGTTCTTCCAGGGGTCTGCAAACTTTTGAGATGGAACATATCCAAAGAGCTGCATGTGGCTTGTGAGCTGCAGTTTGCAGACCCCGGCTTAGCATGATATTATCAAGCTCCATTCATGTTGTCACAAATGGCAGTATTTCATCTTTAATTATGGCTGAGTAATATTCCCTTGCATGTATGTACCACATCCGCTTTACCCAATCATCTTTCAAAAGACACTTTGGTTGTTTCCATATCTTGGCCACTGTGAATAATGGTGAAATGAACATAAAGGTATATATCTTTATGAATAAAGGTTTTCAAATTTTTGGAGTAGATACCTGAAAGAGGGATTTCTAGGTCATATGGTAATTCTATTCTTAATTTTTGTTGGAACCTCAATACTGTTTTCCATAATGGCTGTACCAATTTACATTTTTACCAGCAGAGTATGAGGATTCTTTTTTCTCCACAACCTCTCCAACAGTTGTTATTACTCGTCTTGTTGACAATAGCCATTCTAACAGGTGTGAGGTGGTATTTCACTGTGGTTTTGATTTGTATTTCCCTGATAGCTAGAGAAGTTTACCATCTTTTCATTATCTATTGGCTGTTTGTGTATCATCTTGAGAGAAGTGTCTATTCAGAAACTCTGCCCATTTTTTAATTGGATTGTTTATTTTTTGTTTAATTATATGACTTCTTTTTATATTTTGGACATTAGCCCCTTATCAGAGGTGCTGTTTGCAAATATCTTCTTCCATTCGTTTGGTTGTCTCTTTGTTTTGTTGATGGTTTCTTTTGCTGTGCAGAAGCTTTTTAGTTTGATAAAATCCCAGTCATTTATTTTTGCTTTAACTTTCTTTCACTTTGAGGTCAAATTCATAAAACCCAAGGTACATAAGTTTAGTACCTATGCTTTCCTCTATGAAATTTATTGTTTCAGGTCTTATGTTTAGGTCTTGGATCCATTTTGAGTTAATTTTGGTATATGGTGACAGATAGCATTCTAGTTCATTCTTTTGCATGTGTCTTTCCAATTTTCCCAGCACCATTTATTGAAGATGCTTTCTTTTCTCCATTATATGTTTTTGGCTTCTTTGTCAAAAATTATTTGCCCATATATATGTGGGTTTATTTCTGGGGTCTCAATTCTGATCCATTGGTCTGTGTGTCTGTTTCTCTGCTGATACCATGCTGTTTTGATTATTGTTTTGCAGTATAGTTTAAAATCAGAGAATGTGATATCTATAGCCTTGTTCTTTTTTCTCAGGATTGCTTTGGCTATTTGTGGTATTTTGTGATTCCATATAAAATCTAATTGTATTTCATTTGATTTTTTAAAAACTGCCATTTGGATTTTGACGGGGATTGCAATAAATCTGTATATTGCTTTAAGTAATAGGGCCATTATGTATTTCTTTTTTTTAATTATTTTTTATTATGAAAAAGGAAAGTTATGTGATCTAACCAATTGATGTAGATATTTCACCAAAAAGGAAACACAGATGGCAAATAAACATAAGAAAAACATTTGTTAAACCTAACATGTTCTCATGATAAAAATTTCTCAGCAAACTCTGAATAGAGTGGTGCTTCCTCAGTTGATAAATATTATCTACAAAGAAAACAAAACAAAAACAAAAAATAACAACAAAACCCAAACCCGAAAACACAACAGCCGCTCCAAAACAAACAAACAAAAACTATAGCTAAGACAATTAATAGTGAAAGACTGAATGCTTTCCCCTAAGATTAGATGCAAAGTAAGTATGTCTTCTTTTACTACAGTTATTCCATATAGTATTGGAAGTCTAGCCACTGCAATGAGGCATGTAGCTCATTGCCCAGGAAATAATAGGCATACAGATTGGAAAGGAAGATATAAAATTGTCCTATTTACAGATAACATGTATTTTATACCAGAAAAAAACTCTAAAACAAAACAAAACAACAACAAAAAAGGAATGTACCAAAACCTCCTAGAACTAATATATTTTTTAGCATGGTTGTAGGATCAATGCACACACATATTAAAAAATGTAATTTGTATTTCTGTATATCAATGACATTGTGAAAGCCAAAGTCAAAACACAATACTATTTACAATCACTACAAAAGTAAATGAAATCATTAGGTATTAAATTACCAAAACATGTACAGGATCTTTATACTGGAAGTTATAAAATGCTGATGAAGTAAATTAAAATAGATTAAATAAATGGAGAGACATACAAAGTTTGCAATTAATTTGGATGTTAAATTGGTATGTGAAGAGAGTATAATGGGATAAATCATTCTATCTGATATTAAGGTTTACTATTATATATAGTTACTGTAATCAAGACAGTGTGACATTTGTGTAGTGATAGACACATATATCAAAGAAATAGAATAGAGAACCTAGAAATTGACCCACATAAATATGCTCAATGAATTTTTGACAAAGGTGCAAAAGCAATTTAATGGAGAAAAGATAGGCTTTTCAACAAATAGTGCTTGAGCAATCAATTAAAATCCATAGGAAAAAATGAACCTTGACCTAAATCTCAATCCTAATTCAAAAATTTTCTCAAATGAATAACAAATGTAAATGTAAATTACAAAACTATAAAACATTTAAAAACAAAACTTTGGAAACAATCTTTGGCTATAAGGCTGGGGAAAGAGTTCTTAGACATGATCCACAGCAAAAGCATGATCCATAGAAGGGAAAACAAATTTCTAAGCTGTTGCCATTGATTGAACCTGGGTAAAATGTATGCAGAATCTGTCTGTATTATTTCTTACAAAATTTAAAAATCACGCAAGGATATTTTCAGATACTCAAGGGCTCAGAAAAATTACCGCAAGTGGGTGTATTGCATGGTGTGTGAATTATAATTCAATAAGCTGTTAAAAACCAAAACAACCTGGAAAAACTAAAATATTCCAATTCTCATTACAACTGTCCTGCATATAAATTAAAATGAACATTTAAAGGAAGGGAAAATTATGGTAGTAAGCTTTACATTCTACTAAACATTCAATTGTGTCTTAAATCATATTGAAAATTGTGTTAAAGCAAATGCCAGCAATAGTTCTTGATTGAACACGTTAAAAATAAACTTAATATAAATTTAATAATTATTATATTGCACAAATTTCTAAATTATATTACCAAAAAAACCCCAGAATTTTTAGGGGACAAGTGGACAAAGTGATTGTATTCAAAGATTGTATGCAAATATATTTTATTTTCATATACATACATTAAACAGCGTTTAATTCTAGGTAATTAGAAAATATGTGTTTATATTTCAAAAAAGGTTGTATACTGCCAAGTCACAAATGAGATATTTAAAAAACATAAAGACACCACAGTTCATATGTGAAAAAATAGAAAAAAAGGTAACTCCAAGGAAAGATGAAATCAAAATGTATAAAACAAGATCAGAAAAGTAAAGCCCAAATACAGATTTTAAAAAAAATTTGTAAATGGGTTGAACTGGCCCATCCAAAGACAGAACTCCTAATTTAACAAAACACAGATTTCAATTAGAGATTGTTATAAGATACTCAACTAAAAATATGCCTTAGAAAACAAAGGTATATAGAATGGCCCAAGCTGTGTCAAGAAAATGCAAATAAACTCCCAGCTTGCAATGCCTTTAAAAATAATACAGTATTTAAGGCAAAATGCAATAAACAGTAAAAGAAGAGCATGTGTTCATAATGAGTGAGTGATCATTTTAGGCAAAACAAACAAAAAAGATGGAAAATTTTTCAATAAATTACGAATAGTATAAAATTATAATGGATGCATGATATTATCATAATGTAAGAAAACTAAAAATGAGCATCAAACATGATCCAAATAATCGAACATTTCAAAACACTTTCCAAAATAGCTTCATGTGTGTATGAATGTGTATATGTGCATTCATGTGTATGCGTGTGTGTATGTGCATGAAAACAAAATCAGGATGGATAAACTCCAAACCGTTACTAAAGAATACATATATACGGGTGGATTTACACTGATTTTAGTTTTTTACTTCAAGAATCTGAAATGTATGAATTTTAATATCACCTTGTATTAACCTTGTTTTCTATTAATTCTGCTTTATTAAATACTCCTTTATTAAAAATATAGCTAACATTAAATACTATGTTATTTTCAGGGGTACACAATACTTATTCAATATTTATATACCTAAAGAAGTGATCGTCATGATAAGTCCAGCAACCATGTGACACCATACTATGCAATCACTATATCATTGACTATATTCCCCATGCTTTACATTACCTCCCCAGGACTTATTTGTTTTATACCTGGAAATTTGGACCTCTTATTCCCCTTCACTTTTTTCCCCCTTTAAAATGTTTTCAGTTACAGTTGAAATCCAATATTATTTTATACTAATTTGGGGTGTAAAGCATAGTGGTTAGACATTTATGGAATTTAAGATGTGATTCCCCCGGACTAATCTAGTACCCACCTAGTACTATATATATACTTTACAGCCCTTGACTATTTTGTAACTACCAATTTGCACTTCTTAATTCCTTCACCTTTTTCACCCTGCCCCCAATCCCCTCCCATCTATCACCCCAAGAAATCTAGTACTCATCTGACACCATGCATAATTATTATATTATTGGCAATTTTCTTTATCCTATACCCTACATCCCCATAAATACTTTGAAACAACCAATTTGTACTTCTCAACCTTCCTAATGCCGTGACCCCTTAATACAGTTCCTTATGTTGTGGTGACTCCCAATCATAAAATTATTTTTGTTGCTACTCTATAACTGTAATTTTGCTACTGCTATGAATCATAATGTAAATATCTTTTTGTTTTCCGATGGTCTTAGGCAACCCCTGAGAAAGGGTCATTCGCCCCCAAACGGGTTGTGACACACAGGTTGAGAACCGCTGGTTTAGATCATAAAATGAGGTGTTGGTTTAAAGTGCTTAAGAGTGCCCAGTATTTTGTAACTCTTCAACAAATGTTAGTTCTCTGCTTCTTCCTCTCACCACCCTTGTACACTCAAGGAATGGACACATACTTAAATTCAGCAAATGGGACACACACCTTAACAATACAAACACTGAAAAAATGAGCTCCTGTCGTATACTATATATGATGTTTTGAAACAAAAATATGAAGATAGATTTATTCGATTAAAAATAGAATTAATAAATAAATAAAATGAAAAGGATGTTGAATTAAACTCTTTCTTTAGTGCAGAAATTATTAATCATTAAAAGATAAGTGTATAAAGAAATCAATAAAATAGAGGAATAATTTTCAAATACATATTTCAATTTTACCAATGGATTTACTGTCAAATATGAAGGATATGTTTTTTAACATGCTTAACATTTATTCCTACATCCTTTTCTTATATCCTGTTTTTTTGTTATATTAACTTTACATTGTAAGAGTTTATAAAGTATGCTTTATATTCTGCAACCATAATTTTACCAGTAGAAAATAGGTACCATGTTCAGGAATGACAAACAATATCATAAGATATCATTTCTACTCAAATTAATATGCAATTCAAATGTAATTTCAGTCAAGTTTTAAATGAGGTTGATATTTAAATCTTGTGAAATTCTAAAAACTTTTGGAAGAATAATATACAACAAAAAGTTAGGTGTGTTTCTTTACTAGATTTTAAGCTATGATAATTAAAGTAAGTATAGTATCAAAGTGTCAGTTAAACACAATAGACAGCACAAGCAGAATCTGTGTGACAATTGATAAATAAAATAGGTGAAATTAGAAAACAGTGGAAAAGAATGGGTTGTTCTATAATTGGGATTGGGGAAATTGACTTTCTAGATGGTAACAAATGAAAATTAGAGCACTCCCTCACATCATACATCAAAACGAGAGCCAATTGATCACAGACATAAATCGAAGACCTAATTTATTTAGAGGAGGTAAGGTTAAAAGTTCTATAAAAATTATAGAAGAACATGTTAATAATTTTATAAGTGCAAACATTTTTAATTCACATACCATACAATTCACTTTTTAAAAATATACAATTTAGTGATTTTTAGTATATTCCCAGTTTCACAACCATCATTATAATCTAACTGCACAATAATTTAATTACCCCCAAAAGAATCCCCATATTTATTAGCACTTATTTTCCATTCCATCTTCTCCACCAGTCCAAGCAACCACTAATCTACTTTTTGTATTTATGGATGTGCCAATGATGGAAATTTCCCATATATTAAATCATTCATATGTAGCCATTTTGAGCTGGCTTCTTTCTATTAGTATAATATTTTCAAGGTTCTTCCAAGTTGTAGCATGTATCAGTACCTCATGTTTTTTTCCTGGCCGAATAATATTTCATAGTATGGATATACCACATTTTGTTTATCCATTCATCAGTTGATGGCTTTTGGGCTTGTTCAGCTTTTTAGCTATTTTGATTAATGATGCAGTGAACATTTTTGTACAAGAGTTGGTGTAGACATATATTTTCAATTCTCTTGGATATATACCCAAGAGTGGATTTAATGGGTTCTTTGATAACTCTATGTTTAACCTTTTGAGGAACTGCTTGACTGTTTTCTAATGTGACTGAACCATTTTACATTCCCACCAGCAATGCATGAAAGTTTCAGTTGCTCTACATCCTCACTAGCATTGGTATTGTCAGTGTTCCAAATTTTGGCCATTCTAATAAGTGTGTGATGGTGTATCATTATTGTTTTAATAAGCATTTCTCTGATGACATACAAGGTTGAGCATATTTTCATATGCTTATTTGCTATCTGTATATATTTTTGATAAGGTACCTATTAAGGGCTTTGGTCCATTATTAAAATAAGGCTGTGTGTTTTTTATTGTCAAGTTTTAAGAATTCTTTATATTTTTGGACAACAGCCAGCCCTTAATCAGATGTGTCTTTTCTAAACATTTTCCTCCAGTCTATGCTTAACTTTGCATTCTCTTGACTTTGTCTTTCACACAGCATACATTTTAAATTTTGATGAAGTCTAAATTATCAATTATTTCCTTCATGGATTGTCTCTTTGGTGTTTTATCTAAAAAGACATCACCACACCAAAGGTCATCTAAGTTTTCTCTTATTTTATCTTCAAAGAGTTTATAATTTTGCATTTTACATTTAGATCTTGGTTAATTTTGAAATAATTTTCATGAAGGGTGAAAGGGCTGTATCTAGAGTATTTTTTTTTTTGCATGTGGATGTCTAGTTATTCTAGCACCATTTGTTGAAGAGACTATCTTTGCTTCATTATATCGAATTTGTTCTTTGTCAAAGATGAGTGGACTATGTTATGGATGTCTATTTCTGGGCTCTCTATTCTGTTCCATTGATCTATTTTTCTATTTTGGTATAATATTGGCACAAAAACAGACAGACACATCAATTAATAGAAAATTATAGAGTCATTTTAAACAATAGATTAAAAACTCTGAGTAGTTTAAGCAAACAAAATAATTACTCAAAAGCTATTGTATGCCTAACAGAATCAATACCTGGAATACTGAGGATCAAAACACAGACGGAAATAATGGGAGCATACTCATAGCCAGATCTCATCACAAGAACAGTCTCCATAGGTCACTGCTAATGGAAGAAAAACTTGCTGCCATTACTGTTAGCATCACTGCTGTAGAACATTTCTGTACTATCAAATTCAATGTAACATCTGTGAAAAGTTATGAGAACATCCAACTGTCTGGCCTAAATAAAGTTCTTAAATTTTAGCTGTCACAGAACTGGAAAGGGGAACATCTGCTCCCATCTTCTACTGTTAAATTCTGTAGTAGGAGGCAGATCTTGTCCTTTACTTATCTTGGTTGCATCCAAATTTGAAGTGAGAGTTGATACTAAAAGTAGAAAAAAAGACAAAATATCTATTGCGTAAGTAATCATGGGATTTGATGTTAAAAAATCAATTAGATATCATCTGCCATGTTAACAAAAATAAAAAAGTTTGAGAAGACTAAGCATTAGTTGAATTACAGGGAAACAAGGATTCATACATACTCTGGTTGGAATGCAAATTGATGCAATCATTTTTGACAGTGGTTTCTTATTATCACATGAAGTTAAAACTGTGCATATCCTATGAATCAGATATTTTGCTTATAGGTTGGCATCTTAGGTAAATTCTTGTACTTGTGTACCAAGAATCCTGTAGAAGGATGTAAATTGTAAAAGTGGAAGTTGGAGAATAGATAAATAAATCATGGTTTATTTTATTGATGAATTACCTGACACATTTACAACAAATGAATTTGAGTTAAAGGTATCAATAAGGATAGTAACCACAATGTAATTTTGAGTGAAAACAAATTGCAGAATTATATGTACAGCATGATCGTATTTGTACCCTTTTTAAAATATACTAAGCAATATTATATTGCTTATGGATACATATACAAATAAAAATCAAAAGAAAATAATTGGTAGGTGTGATAGTCAATTTTATACATCATGGGATACCAGATATTTAGTCTAACAATATTCTGGATATTTCTCCAAGGGTATTTTTGGATAAGAGTAACATTTAAATTGACAGACTAAGTAAAGTAGATTGCTCTCCCTAATGTTGATGGGTCTCATCTAATCAACTGAAGGTCTGACTAGAACGAAAAGACTGACTCTTCCCAAAGAGAAAAATCACCTGATGGCCTTTACCTTACCTTCAGAATACAATTTAAATACCAGAGCACCCTGGGACTTTAAGCCTGCTTGTCATCAGCTCATCTGGGTCTCTAGCTTGCTAACTCACCCTGCAGATCTTGGGGATTGCCAGCTTGCATAATTTCATGAGCTAATTCCTTGTAAATAATTAATCATTCAATTTCTCTACATATCTGTAGATAAAGAGATAGAAAAATTGATAGATAAATAGATGGATGATAGATATAGAGAAAATTTTATTGGCTCTGTTTCTCTGGAGAACCCTAATACTGCAAAATATTGGGTTGTCTGAGAAGTCATGACATACTTTGTCTATGTTTTTCAAAGGTCATTTATTTATATAAAGAACAAAGACCACGGGACTTCCGGTAAGATGGCGGAATAGACAGACGCTGTGCCGACTACCTCCCAGGATCACAACAAAATTACAAATAATTTATAAGTTATTCAACCTCGGAAGTTCCCTGGACCCTAGATGAATAGAACCTCTAAACGATCGACTTAAAGAGGATGCCACGTCAAGTCTGGTAGGAGAGGCAGAGACGACAGAGGGCGAAACCTGTGAGGGTCACCTCAGCGGTGGGGAGGCTTCTCCAGTTGGGGGCAAGACCCTCCGGCCCCACACTGTGCTCACCACCCAGAGTTACGTTGCCAGGAAGAGGAATTCTATGATAGCTGGAAGGAGAAAATAGTGAGGACTCTCTTTGCGAGGCTGGTGAGGCTAGGGGCGGCTTGAGAAACAGTGGAGCCAGCAAAATGACTTGCTTGCTGGTAAGCACTCACCCAGTTTCTGGTGGAGGGAGTAGCTTTGTGAGCAGGGCCCAGGAGCCTGCGGGAAGGACTGAACTGAGTGCATTTGGCACGGACCTGGAGGTTTTTGGAACCATTGTTCCCCTGGTGTGGAGCTTGCACACGAGTAGTGTACAGGAGGCCGCCATTTTTTCAGGGCTGGACCCTCCCACAGAGGCTCAGGTCTGGGACTGCATTGGTCTGCTGGAATTGGCACAGGTGTGCGTGTGTGCGTGCGTGCATGTGCATGCACGCGGCCTTGGATCCCCACCCTCCATACTGTTTGTGCTGCATAGCCAGGGAAATGCTGAACAAGCAAACTCCAACTATAACACCACTGCTTATTGAGACCAGGAAGAGCGCGACTCGCCTTAGGTCCCTGATTTCCGCACTGTACATGCAGAGTTGTCTTGGTGGCAATTGGCTGTCGGGCTGCTTGGCCTGATCTTTGGGCACCTGATTGGGACAGGCTGAGACTGGAGTTTTCCTGGGAGTATAGGGCCGTGAGATGTGCACCTGCTGATTCAGCCGGGGCTTTCCCGTTGAGTTTGTGTGGGTTGGGTGCTGATGCAGGAGTACATGCTGCTCTGACTTGGTGGGGCCACTGACCACACCTTGTGGTGCCTTGGGGGCCTGCCCCGCCCACCTAGAGCTGTGTTGCCAGGAGCACCCTGAGCCCCTGGTCCCTAGCTACTACCTCTGCAGGCCACAGATGGTTTTTTGCAGCATCAGACAGCCTGCAACACCCTTTGAGGATTTTTGGTGGTGAACACAGTTACAAAGTACACAGCAACTAATTGTGGGAAACTTACTTCAAGTCTAGAGGGAGGTCGACACATGACGCACTGAGCCCTTCCCCCAAGCAGTTGGTGCTCAGTTGCCCAGAAGCTCTCTATTGCTGAGTAAGTAGTCTGCAGTGCAGATTACAGCGGGCAGAGAACCCCTCCATTTTTTCTTTTTCTTTTCGCTTTTTCCTTCTTTTCCCCTTTTTCCCTTTCTCTCTCTCTCTCTTATTTTTCTTTTTTCTTTTTTCTTTCTAGGTGATCTAATACATCGAAGCAATCAGAGCGACAGCCAGAATGAAGAAACAAAGAAACATGTCCCAAGTAAAAGATCAGAAGAAACCCCAAGAAATGCAACTAAATGAAACAGAGGTATCCAACCTTTCAGAGACAGAGTTTAGAACACTGATGATAAGAATGTTTCAGGAGC
>NW_017731667.1:1013275-1014643 GCF_001890085.2 Hipposideros armiger | reverse complement strand
CACAAGAAGATCAGAAATACAAATAACAAAATGGCAATAAATATGCACCTATCAATAATCACTTTAAATGTGAATGGATTAAATGCTCCAATCAAAAGATGTACAGTGGCTGAGTGGAAAAGAAAACTGGACCCATGCATATGCTGTTTACAAGAGACTCATCTCAGATCAAAAGACACACACAGACTGAAAGTAAAGGGATGAAATAAGATATTTCATGCAACTGGAAATGAGAAAAAAGCTGGAGTAGCAATACTTATTTCAGACAAAATAGACTTTAAAGTGAACACTACAATAAAAGACAAAGGAGGACACTACATAATAATAGAAGGATCAATTCCACAAGAGGACATAACCCTAGTAAACATCTATGCACCCAACATAGGAGTTCCTAAATATATGAAACAGATTTTGACAGACATAAAGACAGAGATCAACAGAAATACTATTGTAGTAGGGGACTTCAACACTCTGTTGTCACCAATAGGCAGATCCTCCAGGCAGAAAATCAACATGGAAACAGTGGCCTTAAATGACACTTTACAACAGCTGGCTTTAATTGATAATTTTAGAGCATTTCACCCTAAAGCAACAGAATATACATTCTTCTCAAGTGCACATGTAACATTTTCCAAGGTAAACCACGTGGTAGGACACAAAGCTAGTCTCAATAAATTGAATAAGCTTGAAATCATATCAAGCGTCTTCTCTGACCACAATGCTATAAAACTAGAAATCAATTATAAAAAGAAACCTGGAAAGCACACAAGCACATGGAGGCTGAATAACATGCTACTAAATAGCGACTGGGTCAAAACTGAGATTAAGGAAGAAATCAAAAGTTATCTCAAGACAAACGACAATGAAAACACAACAACTCAAATCTATGGGATGCAGCGAAAGCTGTCCTAAAAGGAAAATTAATAGCATTGCAGGCCTATCTAATGAAAGAAGAACTATTTCATATCAACAGACTACCTTTACACCTAAGGGAACTGGAGAAAGAACAGCAAAACAAGCCCAAAGGGAGTACAAGGAAGGAAATAATAAAGACGAGAGCAGAAATAAATGAAATAGAGACCAAAAAAACAATACAAAAGAACAAGGAAATCAAGAGCTGGTTTTCTGAAAAGATAAAGAAAATCGACAAACCCTTAGTCAGACTCACCAAGAAAAAGAGAGAGACGACCCAAATTAATAAAATCAGACATCAAAGAGGGGAAGTGACAAAAGATGACACAGAAATACAGGAAATTGTAAGAAAATACCACAAGCAGCTATATGCCAACAAATTTGACAATCTGGAAGAAATGGATAAATTTCTAGAAGCTTGCAATCTACCAAGTCTGAACCAAAAAGAAACAGAAA
>NW_017731667.1:994955-1010575 GCF_001890085.2 Hipposideros armiger | reverse complement strand
GCGAGGCTGTGGAGAAAAGGGAACCCTGGTGCACTGTTGGTGGGACTGCAGATTGGTGCAGCCATTATGGAAATCAGTATGGAGATATCTCAAAAAACTGGAAATGGAACTACCGTATGACTCAGTAATTCCAATCTTGGGTATTTATCCAGAGAAACCCAAGACGCTAATTCGAAAAAATATATGTACCCCTATGTTTATTGTGGCACTATTCACAATAGCCAGGACTTGGAAACCACCGAAATGCCAATTGGTAGATGACTGGATTAAGAAATTGTGGTACATTTATACAATGGAGTATTACTCGGCCATAAAGAAGAAAGAAATCATAACATTTGGGACGATATGGATGGCATTAGAGACTATTATGTTAAGTGAAATAAGTCAGTCGGAGAAAGACAAGTACCATATGATTTTACTTACATGTGGAATCTAAAAAACTGAATGGGCAAGGAAAGTGAACAGAGGTGGTCTCAGAGATGTGGGGGTGCAGCTGATGGCTGTTGGTTTTGGGGGTGGGGATGAGGGAGAGAGGGAGGGGGCTGGACAGCATAAATATGCAGATGCAGTGTTGCCATGGGGACATGGGGTACAGTTCGAGGACTATAATTGATAATGTTGTGAATATTTTGTAGGGTGTCAGGTGGTCACATGTCTTGCATCATGGATGGGGAAGAGGCTTGATCAGTGCACTGTACACCTGAAGCTGATGTTGTATAATATTGTATGTCAACTATAAGTGAATATATATGTAGTCATGGGACGTGGAGTATAGTGTGGGAATGGAGTCAAGGGATTTGTAAAGATATGTATGATATTGGGGGAAAATGGGGTGGCGGATTTGGTGAGGGGGGTTGTCACTTCGAGAGGTAAAATGTATAGTTATTGCACTGTGTTGTACAGCTGAAACTAATTCTAAAAAATGTGTATTTCATAATAAAAATAATTTAATAATAAAAAAGAACAAAGACCAATCAATGATATATTGTCCGTTTTTTTCGATAACCTTTTGCCATCTTTCAGTGAGCTTCATAATTCCTCATTCATAGAAGGACCTGTCTTTATTTGCAAAAAACTGAACAAGGTGCTGATTTACAGCCTCATCTGAATTGAATGTTATACCATGCAAGGAGTTTTGAAGAGAGTGAAACAAGTGGAAGTATGACTGTACAAGGTCAGGTGAGTATAGTGGGTGTGGCATTACATCCTATCCAAGCTTCAATAATTTTTGACGGGTGATCAAACTTGTGTGTAGTGTCTCCTTGTCGCGATGTAGCACAACTACTTTACAATTTACAAGCTCTGGATGTTTCTGGATGATGGATTCATTCAAACTGTCCAATTGCCAACAGTACACAGTAGTATTGATTGTTTGGTTCCTTGGTAGGAGCTCGAAAAACACACCTTTAAAATCCCAGCACACTGAGAGCATAACCTTCCTCTGATGAACGTCTGCTTTCGATGTCATTTGAGGCAAATCATCACGTCGGGACCAAGACCATTTGCACACCACATTGTTGTAAATGATGCATTTCTCATCACTGGTTATCAGTCGCTTCAAAAAAGGATTGTTTTCCTCATGTTTAATGAGCATATTGCAGATGTTCATATGTGCCATCAAATAAACTTCTTTGCGTTCATGTGGAACCCAAATGTCGAGCTTATGTGTGTATCCCAGCTCCTTCAGGTGGTCGTGAATGCTTGAATGATGGATATTCTATGTTTCTGCAATCTCTCATGTCATGTAACATGGGTTTGACTTGATCAATGCCTATATTTTCTCGTCATCAACCTCGGTGGGCCTCCCTGACCGAGGGGCGTCATTGAGATCAAAATCACCAACATGGAATTTTGTGAACCATTGTTGGCACTGACATTCTTGTAGAGCATTGTCACCGTAAACTTTATGCAACTTTTCACAAGCTTGATGCGTGTTCTTCCCTTTATGGAAGTAAAACAATAAAATATGGCAAAAATGTACAGTTTGGTCTTCCATCTTCAACTTGTTGTAAAATCTCCAAAACTCAACCAAATCACTCATTTTTTTAGAATGAAACTAGAACTGTCAGCTGTCAAATGACATAGCAATAACATAGATGTGAATGACTCTAGTACTTCCAAAAAGAAACTAGTGCCATCTGTCGCAAACATGCGTCATGACTTTTCTGACAACCCAATATAAGCTATGTTCATCAGAGAAGATGCTTCAAGGAAGGCTGGGAGGAGTATGGCATAGGTAAGTAGGAAAACAAAAACTCAACTTTACCTCTATGGTCTTTGCTTTCAAATAAAAAAAAGAAAATGACAAAATATTAACATTTTTTATGAGTGAATTTGTTATATTATTCTCTGCATATTTCTGTATTTTAAAGCTCTCTTTAAAAAGTATCTCTACATAGCATTTTCATTCGTATTCAACTATAATTATTCTATCATTTCCATTGTTTTTTTTTCTCATATTATTTTATTTATGTTTAATTTTTATTAAATATATTGAGATGACATTGGTTAGTAAAATTATATAGCTTCAAGTGCACAATTCTATAATTCATCATCTATATATCACGTTGTGTGTGCACCCCCCAAGAGTCAGTTCTTCCATCACTATGTATTTGACCTCCTCCCTCCCCCCTTACCCTCTAGTAACCACTAAACTATTGTCTATGTCTAAGATTTTTTTGTTTGTTTGTCGTCTTCATTTGTTGCTTTCAATTTTATATCCCATATATAAGTGAAGTCATATGGTTCTTTACTTTTTCTGTCCAACTTATTTCACTTAGCATGATAATCTCAAGATCCATCCATGTTATCACAAATTGCAGTATTTTATCTTTTCTTATGGCCAAGTAATATTCCATTGTATATAAGTACCATATCTTTATCTAATCATCTATCAAAGGACACTTTGGTTGTTTCCATGTCTTGGCCACTGTGAATAATGCTGCAATAAATATAAGACCTGAAACAATAAACAGCATAGAAGAAAACATAGGTACTAAAGTTTTGGACCTTGGGTTCAAAGGGGATTTTATGAATTTGACCTAAAGGCAAGGAAAATAAAAGCAAAAATAAATAAAGGAGACTATATCAAAGTAAAAAGATTCTGTACAACAAAAGAAACCATCAACAAAACAAAGAGAAGCCAACCAAATGGGAGAAGATATTTATAAACAACACCTCTGAGAAGGGGCAAACTTCCAATATATATAATAAGCTCATACACCTCAAATATAAAAAACAAACTATCCAATTAAAAAATGGGCAGAAGACCTGAACAGACACTTCTCTCAAGAAGACATACAAATGGCCAACAGATGTATGAAAAAATGCTCAACTTCACTAGCTATTCGGGAAATGCAAATCAAAACCACAGTGAGATACCACTTCACACCTGTTAGAATGGCTATTATCATCAAGACAAGTAATAACAAGTGTTGAAAAGGTTGTGGAGAAAAAGGAACCTTCATTCACTGTTGGTGGGAATGTAAATTGGTACAGACACTATGGAAAACAGTATGAAGGTTCCTCAAAATATTAGTAGGATTACCATATGACCCAGCAATCCCTCTTTTGGGTATCTACCTAAAATATCGGAAAAAAATTTTATTGTAAATGTATATGTATCCCTATGTCCATTGTAATTAAAAAAAAAACTGTGAGGTATTTAGTACTGCCTAAGGTACTTAGCAATTGAGACGTTAATAATATTTAAATGTGATTTTTGGATTTATTTACATCTTGGTCAGAAACTGTGGTGTACATATTACCTATTATTTGAATTCCTTTAAGGACTTTGTACCCTGGTATGAAGTCAAATTTGTAAATCTTTCTTTTGTACATGAAATTATCTTATGCTCTTTTACTTGTTGAATGTTTCATAAAGTGTATTATGTTATTATAATGTACTGTGTCTTTAGTAACTTTTTGTCTGTGTAATTCATCAGTTCCTAATACAAATTTTATAAAATCACCTATGACTTTTGATGATTTTGGTGTGAGGGTATCCATGAATCCAGAATCATTCTATCTTATTGCTCTGCCAACACTAGGAGGTTGCCCATATTCATGGTACAAGAAATCTTACCATTCTGACCACATTCTAAGCAGTAGAATAAAAGAAAGAAAGAAGAAGGGAAGTGTTTGCTAACTTCCAGGACATATCACAGAAATTTCACACATCACCTCTCATCACTTTTTCTTAGCCAAACTTGGTTACATGATCATGCATGGATATAAGGGAGATTGAGAATTGTAATCCTTGTTCTTGATGGTCACGTGTGGAGCACTAATTAGTGGTGGTAATGCTAAGGGAGATGAAAATTTAGGATTCAGGAAGCAGCTAGGAGCCTCTATCAATCATGTCAGCAGACCACTCCTGGAATGAATGTCAACTCTTTTCAATGTCTGTCCTTCATCTCAAGATTCAGATTTCAGGGATGGGCATATAACTGCATAACACATGCTCATCCTTTGGCTAGGGGTGGAGGTGGGGAGATGCTGATTACTTTCCCACCAGGTGTCTCAAAGGGGGAAAACATAATCAAAATAAAATTGGAGTGCTCTTTGAAAAAATTAATGGATGACAAGCAATCAAAACCTGGTGGAAAACCCAGTGTATATGCACTGTAAAACAAACATAAAATTTATTCAGCCATAGAGTTATTTGTTGAGCTATTGCTACTATTCACCAGGGATCATGCTATATACTACAAAAACAAAAATAAATAAGATGTCATCTTCATGAAACTCATAGTCTGATGCAAAAGCTTAGGATAATATATAATAATATAATATAATATAATAATATAATATAATATAAAATTTTAGAAAGATAAATCACATATAATGTGAATGAATTTATCTCACACAAAATCTGACATAAAGTAAGCACTCTAACCATACTTTAAAATTTATATTGCAGAACCACGTTCTAAGTTTACTAGAAAATCCAGTTGATCCATTCTTGTAGCATTTTTTCTCTACAAGTCATAAATAATTGTAGATTTTTTGATGAAATATACAACTATATATTTTGCAGCAGTAATAATTATTTTCCCTTTTTTAAAGTTTTTATTATGAAATAGTTTGAGCTATAAGAAATTACTAAACAAGTACACTGCACTTCTGTTGGTTTTCCCCAGTGTTAATAACTAACATAATCACATTGCATTGCTTACAAGATTTTAAAAAAATATTTTTCTTATTCAGGGTAAATATATATATATATATATATATATATATATATATATATATATATATATATATATATATATATTTAGTTAGGGTTCTTCAGAGAAACAAGAACAATGAGAAGGTATTTAAGAGTATGGAGGCTGAGATATGCCACAATATACTGTTTACAATCTGGAGAACCAGGAAAGCCAATCATATAACTCAGCCTGACGTCCAAAGGCTTGAGAACCAAGGGGCTGCTGGTGTAAGTCCAGGAGTCTGAAGGCCTAAGAATCAGGAGCCCTGATGTCCACGGGCTGGAGAAGATGGACATCTCTCAAGAGGAGAGGGAGAATTGACTCTTACTTCACCTTTTGTTCTATTCTGGCCCTCAACAGATTGGATGATGCTTTCCCATGTTCGTGAGGGCAGATTTGCTTTACTCACCACTATTTTAAATGCTAATCTCTTCTGGAAACAAGTCACAGACACATCCAGATATAATGCTTTACCAGCTATCTAGACATCCATTAGTGCAGTCAAGTTGAAACATGAAATTAACCATCACCACACCTTAGCTGTATTATATTACTTTTCTCTTATAAATCATTCTCTGACCAACGTAAATTATATTAAGTTATATATTGTATTATATTAATGATATTAATATAATTATTATGAATGGTTAGGAATGCAGATTACATTTTGCAGTTATTAAGAGTTTTTGAAAGAAAAGTAGTTAGCAAGACTTAGTTGTCTAACCTGTAGGTCTCCCATTTTTGAGTGTGTGTGTGTGTGTGTGTGTGAGAGAGAGAGAGAGAGAGAGAGAGAGAGAGAGAGAGAGAGAGAATAGTTAAACTTAAGATAATCATAAGACATAAGATCATAGAAAGTACTATCTTCACCCTCCACTCAGAGAAAGGCCTCAGGCAACTGAATCTTGGAGGGGGTGGGGCAAAGTCTAACTCTGTCTATTCTGCTGAAGAGTTCACTTTTCTCACCCAAATACTTTGTTCACTTTGCACTTTGTCCACAACTGTAGTTTTCCTGTGGTTGTTGTTAGTTTCAGGTGTACAAAACAATGTAATAGTTAGACATTTACACCCCTTACAATGTGATAACTCCCCTACCCCAATCTACTACCCCTCTGACATTGTATATAGCTGTTACAATTCCACTGATTCTATTCCCTATGCTGTACTCCACATCCTGTGACTATATATATAATTATAGTTGACATTCAATATTATTCAGCTTCAGCTTCAGGTGTACAGCACAGTGGACGACTGTAAAGTTTTTATTCATAACTCAGATCTGAAATGCACAGCTCCATGTCATTGTAGGCTATGGGTTGCACTTGTGAGTAATGGTTGGGGAGATAGATCCTGGACAAAGTCCAACCCCTGTACTTAGAGTAGGGTTACTGAATTTAAGGGTTTGTTAAAAATTGACACTGAAGATTATCTTTTACACTTTATTTATTTATTTTTGATATTCAGTATTATTTTATATTAATTTCAGGTCCACATCATAGTGGTTAGACATTTATATAATTTAAGTGATTCCTCCTGACTTGTCTAGTACCCACCTGGCACTATACATAGATATTACCATGTTATTAACTATATTCTCTATGCTGTACATCCCCATGACTGTTTTGTAACTAACCAATTTGTGTTTCTTAATCCCTTCACCTTTTTCTCGCTGTCCCCCACCCCTCTCCCATCTATCATCCTGAGAAAGATAGTACCAGTCTGACACCATACATAGCTATTACAATATTATTGACTACTTGTATATTTCTTATGCTATACCCTAATCCCCATAACTACTATGTAACAACCAATTTGTACTTCTTAATCCCTTCCTCTTTTTCACCCAACCCTCCAATATGCCACCCACCTGTCAACCATCAAAATGTATTCTGTATCTACGAGTTTGTTTCTGTTTTCTTTTTGTTCATTTCTTTTGTTCTTTACATTCTACATATAAGCAAAATCACAGTGCATCTGTCTTTTTCTGTCTAATACACTCCACTCAGCACAATACCTTCCAGGTCCATCTATGCCACTGCAAGTCCATACATGGCCAAGAAATATTCCATTGTATATATGTACTACCACCTTTTTATCCATTCTTTCATTGACAGACACCCAACCTGCCTCCACATCTTGGTCATTGAAAACAATGCTGCAATGAAAATATGGATGTACACATCCCCTGGAAGTAGCATTTTGGGTTTCTTTGGATAAATACCCAGAAGTGAAGTTACTGGGTTCTTCTTTGTCCCTTGCTATAACCTTTGTTTTAAAGTCTATTTTGTCTGGGATAAGTATAAATGCCTCAGCTTTTTTTCTTTTTTCCATTTTTGTGAAATATCTTTTTCCCATCCCTTTACAACTAGTCTGTGTGTGCCTTTAAATTTGAAGTGACTCTCTTGTAGGCAGCAAATATAAGGGTATTGTTTTCTTATCCATTTAGCCACCCTATCTTTTTATTGGAACACTTAATTCCTTTACATTTAATGTAATTGTTGATAGATATGTAGTTATTGTCATTTTATTATTCAAATTTTTGATCTTTTAAATTTTTTTCACCTTAAAAATGGCCTCTAAGATTCCTTACAATACTGGTTTGGCGGTGATGAACTCTTTCAGCTTTCTCTTGTCTGGGAAGCTCTTTACCTGTCCTTCAAATCAAAATGATAGCTTTGCTGGGTAGAGTAATCTTGGCTGTAGGTCCGTACTTTTCATCACCTTAAATATTTCCTGCCAATTTCTTCTGGCCTGCAAAGTTTCTGTAGAAAAATCAGCTGACAGTGTTATGGGAACTTTCTTGTGGGTAACTAAATGCTTTTCTCTTGCTGCTTTTAATATTCTCTCTTTGTTTTTAACATTTGGCATTGCATTTTAATTATAATGTGTCTTGGTGTGGGTCTCATTGGGTTCATCTTGTTTGGGACTCTCTGCACTTCCTGGGCGTCTATATCTATTTTCTTTGCTACTTTAGGGAAGTTTTCTGACATTATTTCTTCAAACAGATTTTCAATTTCTTGCTGTCTCTTCTCTTCATGTTCTCCCAGAGGCCTCTTAAACTATCCTCATTTTTAAAAAATTCTTTTTTATTTTTTGCTATTCTGATTGGGTGTTTTCTGCTACTTTGTCTTCTAAATTGCTGATTCAGTTCTCTGTTTCATCTAATCTACTGTTGGTTCCCTCTAATTCTCCTTCTTCATTTTGTTTACTGTGTTCTTTATTTCTGACTGGTTCTTTTTTATGTTTTCCATCCCCATTTTTATATTTTCTGTCTCTTTGTTGATGTTCTCCCTGAGCTTATTGATCATTCTTATAACCAGTGTTTGGAACTCCGCATCTGGTAGATTGCTTGTTTCCATTTTGTTTAGTTTTAGTTTGTTTGTTTGTCTTTTTGGTGCTTTGTTCTGTTCTTTTATTTGGGACATGTTTCCTTGTCTCCCCATTTTGGCTGCCTCTCAGTGTTTATTTCTATGTATTACCTAGGGCTGCTATGACTCCCGGTCTTAGTAGAGTGGCCTTATGTAGTAGTTATCCTGTGGGGCCCAGTAGTCAGTTTCTGTGGTCACCAAAGTCAGGTGCTCCAGGTGCATCCCTTGTGTGCCCTCCTGTTGTAGTTGAGCCTTGGTTTTTGTTTGCATGTCAATGGGAGAGATTGACTCTCAGGAGGATTGGTTATGGGAACTGGCTGTGACTACATTGAAGGAGCTGTGGTGCAAGGGCTGACCTTACAAAGCAAGGTTTGTTTCAGCAGGGTTCTGGACCTTCCTAGTCCACCTTTTTGGTGTGTCATCCTTGGAGGTGGCCGAGTGATGCTCCAGCTTGGTCCTAAACTGGAGACTAGCTTTGCCAGTCCAGGGGCCTCCTGGGAGTAGACCCACTGGCAGGCCAAGTTCAGCCACAGCCTGTGCCCTGACCAGGGCCACCTGTTATGAGCCACAAAGCAATCTGCAGATGGCTGCTACCCATGCTGAGCTTGGAGGTGCCTTGAGTGGTCAATATGTGAACTGTGACTGGCTATTGCTAGTGCCAGGCTTAGGGCTGCTCAGCCAAAGGTACAGGATACATTGAAGTTAGATATTGCTTGTTTGGGTATCATGAACTTTTATGAAATTTTAAGAAAGTCTGCAGTATGAGCTAAGGACAGCTCATTTGTATGGAAAAGTCACTGGAAGTCTCTTGGGTGTTCCCAAAAGTTGGGTGGGGTGTGGTCTCAGGGAATCTCTAGGGCAGGTTAGAGGAAAGGTGATAGCCAGTTTGATGGAGGCTGAGATATGGCTTACACCTTCATCTGCACACAGGGAGGGAGAGGGATCATCAAATTTGCAATGGCTTCCACCAGCTCCTCCCTCCTGGAGAAAGCTGACCCCCAGTCCTCATCTTGAAGCTAGGCAGTTCAATTCCTCCCCATGTGTCCGCTGCTACCCTAAGACTAGAGGTCAGAACAAGTGAGTCCATCAGTGAGTAAGTCCATCCATGGGCCCTTTAAGAGGATCACCTGGGACTTCAACCATCGTCCATCTCACACAACCACAATCTCTGCTCATTTTCACAGCCAGATGTTACAGAGACTTCTCTCCCCTGCACTGGAACCATGGGCTGGGGAGCCTGGTGTGAGGCTGGGACCCCTCACTCCTACAGGGCAGGGACCTCCATATCCAAAATATCCCTCCTGATTTTTAATGGTCACACGCCAGTGTGGGACTAGCCCATTCTTGTCTCTGCCCCTCCTACCAGTCTTGAGGTGGCTTCTTGTGTATGTCCATAGTTGTAGGGCTTCAGTTCAGCTAGACTTAGACAAATCTCAATGATGGTTGTTCTGTAATTTAGCTGTAATTGATGTGGTCCTGAGAAGATGTGAACACAGCATTAACTATTTTACCATCTTAACTGGAAATCTGGTAGTGTAGAAATATTTAAGAAAAACAATCTCTTAGAAGAGAGTACAAAGACTAGATCTTGCGATGAGTGAGCAAAGCTAGGAAGTATTGGGGTCCATGAGTAAAAACTACATGAAAAGCTTACAGTCATTTGCCCTTGAACTATTGGTACAGTTATATTTAACATATAGTTTTACATTTTCCTTTCTGACTTTATAATTTCATTTTATTACTTATAATATTTTAGTAAGTCCTACTATTGTTTAAATTTTTACCACTACTATACCATTCAGATGTAACAAAGATATAAGTGGTTATTTCCACATTACCTCTGCAAATAGGCAAATGTGTTGGTAGCAGAATCACATCAAGGAGTAAGTAGCCCCAGAGTTCCAGGCAGTGATGTGCACCAAAGCAAACAGTGGTACTCAGTGAAGGTAGGAGCAACAAGGGAGAACATATCAGATTGAGAAGCAGCTATCCAGTGGATACTTCAGAAAAGTGCATGAGACAAAACTTTTTTCCCCCCAAATAAGCTAGAGACAGGTGACTCTTGGTGGGGATTGGGAAAGAGATTGGCTTTATATTACTAAATGGTTTCCTTTATATTCACACATTTTTCTCTAAGAAAGTTCACTTCATTAAGACAATGACACTTACAGTGAAGTATACTTTTTGTTTTTTGAAGCTTCCTGTGGTCAGGAATGGCATGGTATGTCGTGTGAGGTTCAGTGAAACTGTCCCTAGGACTATTATCCATACAGTGGCAAATTTGCATCAAGCCAAGAGCTGGAAACCAATGTATAAGTCAGAGTTTAATGTCACCTACTTTACTCAGGACTGATTTTTTTCTTTTGAGTTCTCAGTTTTGAGTTTAACGAACTAAATATGGATGTAGTGACATTAGCTCTGAACATGTATTAAATTATAATCAGGTGGCTAGCTGTTTTTTCTGTGATGCACAATTTCCCTCCCTCATTATCCATTTTTGAACACTATATGATAACTCATTATTTTCAGTAGTCTCTGACCATTATTACTGTCCTGTATTACCATTTAGAGTAAAACCAGGATTAATAAGATTCTAATGAGTTAGTGCCTGCATTTAATTCAGTTTTATTCTATGATCTATGTTTATGATAAAGAAGCAAATCAGAAGAAAATAAATCAGTATCAGAGTTCTATAAGGTTTATTTGTTTCTTGTATAGCTCTCTTTTCCTGGACAGGTCCAGTTCAAGTTTCTATACTATTGGGTTGTCGGAAAAGTCATGACATATTTTTTTCTGGTTTTTTGTTGCAAAAATGCTTCATGACTTTTGCAACAACCCAATACTTGTATCTAAAAAAGAAAACCCTATGAGCAGAGTATGTAATTGCCTACATAATACAACCTACTACCAGTTATTTCACCATTATATTGCATCCATTTAGGCACTTTCTTCTCTTTTATGAGTTTATTTTTAAAAACACAGACAACACTGAGAATAGATATGCCTTAAACTGATTATTTTCTAACACCCTAATTATTAGGTATCAACTGAGTTGACATCTGAGTGACAACAGAAGCTGGCTAGAAAATAGACAATTGTGTAGGGAGAAGTGCATGCCAAAAGGAAGAGAATATACTGATGGGGGTAGGAAAATAGCCAAGAACAAATTTGGTTATTGTTGGCAGACAAGCCCTGTTTATATTAACAAGAGTTAGTGTTAACAGGATAAGCCTAAGGCAACCTAACAATCCCACCCCATTAATGAAAATACTCAATTCTGTTGACTAGGTTGTGATTATGAAAGTAAAAAATGGACACATCACTTTTAGAAAGTGACTCCCAAGCCAATTCACAAGATACAATATAATTCAAAATGAAACTAACCTAATATTGCCATTGTATTGTGGCATGAATATATAACCTCTAAGATGTTCTCCCTTCCCTTCCATCTCCATTCCATGCATCAAATGTTTTCAAATATTAATTGTCTGATATGTTTTCACAGAAGATTCTTTAACAAGCCCTACAAAATACAAACTTAATGCCTATTTTTCATGTTCACTTTGAAACTTTATAATAAATGGGTCCTAGAAGAAATTTATAATACAAAGAAATTACCTATCACCCTATAGTTTACATTTTTCCCATATGTTATTTTACTTCACAAAAGACAAATATGTCATTATCCCCCAGTTTTCAGATGATGATACTGAAAACAGAAAGGTTTAATAACATGTTCAATTTCACTCAGCTGGTAAGTAATGGAACCAGAGATCAAACCCCAAATCTTCTGACTCCAAACTCATCTTCTTTTCACCACACTTTGTTTTTCTGTTAATGGCAAGAGCTAATCTGAAAAAGAAACATCAATTTTTTAACCAATATAATTTTTTGCTAGGCTTGACCAGAGAAATATTCAATTAGAGTGAAATGATACCCCATGAAACCTGCAGCCTCCATTTGTTCACTTAAACATGTTGTGTTTTGACAAAAGGGATTGGAGTTAAGCAATGATCTTTGGGACTAAAGTCCAAGTGGGGATTATTGTCAGAAAATAGCATCCATATTAATTAGTACCCCATCTTTAACCTTATCACAAGGGCGAATTTTAACTAGAATTTTGTTCTTGAATTCCATTGTTATCTTTTGAAAACGTTGCCGATCCTGTTAGAAATTAGGCTTCTTAAATTTACACTTAATTATGAAAGTCAAGTGCACTTTCATTTACTGACAGCTACTGATGTTTCTAATGAAGTCAGGTGACTGTAGTTCAAATAAACAAATTATTATCCTTGACAGCAAAAGTGTAAACAAGGTCCTAATTAAATTAATGAATATGTTAACTTTGTGCTTGTCCCCTAGGACACAACTCTTTTAGTTATCAGGAATACTCAATGACAAAGGATTGTCTCTTCAATAAATGGTGTTGGTAAAACTGGATAACCACATGCAAAAAAGTGAAATTGATCCCCTATCTTATACTCACAAAAATGAGCCCAGAAAGGATTAAGGATTTAAACATAAGACCTAAAAGCATAAAATTCCTAGAAGAACCATATGTAAAAGCTCCTTGACATCAGCCTTGACAATTTTTTATTTATTTACTTACTTACTTACTTATTTTGAATTTAACACTAAAAGCACAAGCAACAATGGAAAAATCAATAAGTGGGACAACATCAAATTGAAAAGCTTCTGCACCACAAAAGAAACAATCAACAACAGAAAAGGCAATCTACAGAATGGGAGAAAATATTTTCAAACCATATATTGCAAAGGAATTAATACTAAAAATATATAAGGAACTCATACACTAGATAGCAAAAAAATTTGGATTAAAACTGGGTGAAAAACATGAATAGATATTTTTCCAAAGAAGACATATGAATGACCAACAAGTATATGCAAAGGTTCGCAACATCACTAATCATCAGGGAAATGTTAATCAAACCCAGAATGTGGCATCACCTCACACCTGTTAGAATGACTATTATAAAAAAGTTTTAGAAAGTTAAATTCTGGCAAGAATGTAGAGAAAAGAGAATGTTGGTGCACTGTTGCTGGGAATGTAAATTGCTTTTTCCACTATGGAAAATAGTATGGAAGTTTCTCAAAAATTAGAAATATTGTTCTATAGAACTACCTTATGATCCAGCAGTCCAACTTCTGGGTATATATCCAAGGAGATGAATTCTATCTTTAATGCATCTGCATTCCCATGTTAATTACATTATTCACAATAGCCAAGACATGGAAACAACATATGTGCCCATTAATGGATGAATGAACACAGAAAATGTGATGTATACATACAATGGAATATTATTCAGCCATTAAAAAAGAAAGAAATCCTGCCATTTGCAACAATATGGATGCACCTTGAAGGCATTGTGCTAAGTGACATAAGTCAGACAGATAAAGAAAAATTATTATTTTACTAATATGTAGAATTTAAAAAGACTGCACTCATAGAAACAGAGTATAATTGTGCTTACCAAGGGCTGAGATGCATGGGAAACTGTTGGTCAACAGTACCAGCCTTTAACTGTAAGATGAATAAGTTCCAGGGTATCTAATGTACAACATAGTGACTATACTTAACAATACTGTGTTGTATACTTGAAAGTTACTGTGAATGTACAACCTTAATGTTTTCACCATAATAACAACAACAGCAGAATGGTTATTATATGTGGTCAAAGATGTGTGAACTAACCTCATTGTAGTAATATATATTTATACAAAATTCCATATTGTATACCTCAAAGTTACAAAATGTTATATGCCAAATACATCTCAATAAAGCTTGAAAAAAATGGGTAAAGGGCAAAAAATGGCATTTGTATGCAAGAACTCAAGGAATATGTTTCCAAAGATCACTTTCTGAGAAATCTAGAGAATGAACCTCAAACAACCAAAATGACTAGAGTTACTGCAACGTAAGGACTGCTGGTGATAAGAAGATATATAATAGCCTGTGGAACTTAGACTAAATGAATGTTATAACAGAAAAAGTATGTATTAAAAGGCTATTTCATATCAAAGTAGATATTGCACAATTATAAGAAAATGAAGGGTGATAGGAAGAAAGCATACATAAAATATTTACTGTTTTTAGTAACAACTGGTGTTAGTTTTCTAAGAGTGACTGTCTTGTGTGTTATTGGGTCAAACAAATGAGCAATTGTGGGATAATTGACTTCTGTCATCCTCTGTGTTTTTGAGAATCAGGGTTCTTTCATGTAGAAAGGAGATATAAATGTAATATAATAAAGGAGAGGTCAAAATCATATACTTTTACTATTGTGTTACAATGCAAGTATTGATATGAACTTAAAATTATATACACATGGGCTGGCCGAGTGGCTCAATTGGTTAAGAGTTGGCTTGGGAGCATGAACTCTGAGCAGCAGGGCCCCCGGTTCGGTTCCCACATGGGCCAGTGACGCTGCACCCTCTACAGCTAAGATGGTGAACAACAGCTCAACCTGGAGCTGGGCATGCCATGAGTAGCCAGTGACGGCATAGGCTGCAGCTTCCACTGCAGTGGGTTGCTGTGAGCGACTTTGTGTGGCTGATAGCCAGCAAGAGCTGCCGTGAGCTGCCATGAGCTGCTGTGAGTGGCCGCCCAATGGCCGGCAACTGACTGGCTCAGCCAGGAAGAGCTCAATGATCAAAATCCGCCAGCGAAGTGGTGTCCTTCACAACTAGACTGAAGAACAAAAAGGACAGCATCCTGTTTGTTCCCCTTCACTGATTTGCCAATGGTGTTCCCCTCACCCAATTCTCCAATAAAATATATTTTTTAAATTGTATACACACATAGGGAATTATGTATACATATAGTTAATGTATATGTTATATGTAAAATTATAATTATATTGGGTTGTCAGAAAAGTCATGACACATGTTTCCAACAGATGGTACTAGTACATTTTTGGAAGTGCTAGAGTCATTTGCATCTATGTTATTGCTATGTCATTTGACAGCTGACAGTTCTAGCTTCATTCTAAAAAATGAGCAATTTGGTTGAGTTTTGGAGATT
>NW_017731667.1:949379-993390 GCF_001890085.2 Hipposideros armiger | reverse complement strand
CTATACTTTCTTCTATGAGTTTTATGGTCTCAGGTCTTATATTTAAGTCTTTAATCCATTTTGAATTTGTTCTTGTAAGTGGCGTAAGGAGGTGGTTCTGTTTCATTTTTTTGCATGTGTCAGTCCAATTTTCTCACGTGCTGGTGATTTTGATCTCAACCATGCTCCTTGGTCAGGGAAGCCCACCAATGTTGATGACCACAAAATAAAGTCATTGATCGAGTCAAACCCACGCTACACGACACGAGAGATTGCAGAAACATTGAACATCCATCATTCGAGCATTGACAACCACCTGGAGAAGATGGGATATGTAAGCAAGCTCGATATTTGGGTTCTGCATGAACTCAAAGAAGTTCATTTGATGGCGCGTATAAACACCTGCAATATGCTCATTAAACATGAGGAAAATGATCCTTTTTTGAAGCGACTGATAACTGGTGATGAGAAGCGGATTGTTTACGACAATGTGGTGTGCAAATGGTCTTGGTCTCGATGTGATGATTCGCCTCAAATGACACCGAAAGCAGACATTCATCAGAGGAAGGTTATGCTCTCAGTGTGGTGGGATTTCAAAGGTGTCATGCTTTTCGAGCTCCTACCAAGGAACCAAACAATCAGTTCTAATGTGTATTGTCAGCAATTGTACAGTTTGAATGAATCCATCATCCAGAAACATCCAGAGCTTGTTAATTGTAAAGGAGTTGTGCTCCATTGCAACAAGGAGAGACCACACACAAGTTTGATCACCCGTCAAAAATTATTGGAGCTTGGATAGGATGTAATGCCACACCCACTATACTCGCCTGAACTTGTACCGTCATACTTCCACTTGTTTCGCGCTCTTCAAAACTCTTTGCATGGTATAACATTCAATTCAGATGAGGCTGTAAATCAGCACCTTGTTCAGTTTTTTGCAAATAAAGACAGGTCCTTCTATGAACGAGGAATTATGAAGCTCACTGAAATATGGCAAAAGGTTATTGAACAAAATGGACAATATATCATTGATTGGTCTTTGTTCTTTATATAAATAAATGACCTTTGAAAAACATAGACAAAATACGTCATGACTTCTCTGACAACACAATATTATGCATATTATGTGTTTTATATAGTACATTGCATATAGTATAAATATATAATTTATATATTTGGTTGTTGGAAAAGTCATGACAGATTTTTGCAATGAAAAACATAGAAAAAATACATCATGACTTTTCTGACAACCCAATATAATATGTATACTTTATAAAACATATAACATATACAATTATAATTTTACTTATAATTTATATATAGTACATTACTTTTCATTTCTCTGTATTAAAATGCCTGGAAACAATGATTAATGCTATAGCAATGGTCTTGAAATATTATTTTCCACTAAAATAAAATAGGCCATTTTTGAAAAATAGCTAATTCTATTGCTCTGGAGAGAAAAGGCCTAGGATAGGAAAGGTACATGATAAGATTATAACATGTGATTATATCACATATCAAGGAAGCTATAAAAAACTACTTTGGTCCTGTCAAATTGAATTCAGGAGCAAAATTAGAGAAGTCCTCAGTGGGCAGAGATGGGATGATTTGAGCTTCAATAGAAATAATTAAATAGTATGAAAACCATCCAATATGTTTAAATTCAGGATTTCATAATGATATTAATACATAATACTTAGTAAATATAAATAAGTCTTACTTAACCAATACATTTTCTGGTAAATAGAGGAAAAGACTCAAGGATTTAGTCTGCCCTTCCTATATAAATTTTATCGTTGGGTTACCAATTAGCATATATGGAAAAGCATCTCTTTGTGAAAATATTCCTACCAATAATTAACACATAAATGATAAAATTAGAATATTACCATATTCTGAATGCAATTAATTCATAAACATAGGCACTGAGCATTAAGAATTCCTAATAACAATAAGAGAGATAACCAGAATGTATGTGTGTCCTGAGGAAAGAATACAATATGATTATATTTTGCCAGAGGGATCAATCTTGAGTTTATCAAACTTTGGATCCAGCTGCCAACTTGCAGGAAATACCAAGGAGAGAAGTATATATTAAACAGCATCATAAAAATGCAATCAGCAATATCCAGACTGTGGGAAACTATAGGTCAAATGGCCAAAGTTCATAACAAAGTTTATAACAGACGGATTGTAAGGAATTTTTTTAATAAAGGAGAAATTTGTATATTAAAAGAAACCTAAAATACCTATAAATTGAAAAGAAAATGAGAGTGACTAAACTATGATATTTAGAGATGCATGTTTGTGTGATAAAACTATGAAGAGGTGTGAGGAATTGTTTTACTTATGTGGTTGCTTGTGGTGGAAGGTGGTTGTATTAGGATGAGACTCATAGAGAGGCTTCTTGGTGGCTGATGAAATTTTATTTTTTTACCTAGATGGTGTTTACAAGAATGTTTGCCTCATAATATTTTATTCAGTTATATTTACATATGTGCTTGTCTTGTATCACTGTTTTATTTTACAGCAAAAAATTTACTTCAAAAATGATTGTATTCTATGTGAATGCAAACTCAAAATATGATCAAATTGAGGTATCTGAAAATAAATTTGACATAGCAATCAATCTCAAACCAAAAGTGAAGTAGCAACCTCTGGGGCCAAAGGAGGAGTTTTTGTTGGGACAGGGCACATGACTGGGTTCCCAGGAAACAGACTCTGAGACAGAGGCTGGGATGCAGGAGGTTTATTGGAGAGTGCATGTGGGATCTTCACCCAAGAAATGGAAGGAAATAAAGTTAAATTGGGAAGGAGATGTTAGGTTGTGATGTAGTCTCAGGGAAGTTCTTAGATGACCCCATGGGAATTTTAAAATTAGATATGGCATTTCAAAGTTGTGGCAAGTTGGGCAAAGGAACCAGTCTTTTCTTCCCCACTGGGTGATAAGCTCCTCTGGGGGTGGGTATGGATCAGATACCACTAAGGGAATTCTAAGAGAGCTGGAAGCTGAGAGATATCTGCTCACAACATTCCCAGAAGCTGGAGGAATAAGTTTTTCAATTGCAAAAGGGATGTGGGTTATGCAACACTGTCTCTCTATGTTTTCTTTCCTACTTCCTTCTGTATGTATCTATCTCTTAATTATTCTATTCATATTACAAACACAAGGTTATAAATCTTCTCAGCATACTTGTGATTTGAGGAAATCTTTCTCTCATTTTAAAGAGAGGAAAAAAATAAGTTTCAGAAAGGTTAAAGATTATAGTAAGTCTACATTGTGGGCTAACTTTGGACCAAGCATGTAACCTACATTATTTCATTTGATTATCTTAATAGCCTTATGAGTTAAGCACTGTTGGTTCCCTCATTTTACAGATGAGGCAGGTGTAGGTCATAGAAGTTAAATGATTTGTCCAACTTGTCAGTGGTAGAGCCAGGATTCCAGTCAGATCTGTATGAATCTAGCACCCTACTCTCAACCAATGTAGGACACAACTGCAGAAATCATCTAGAATCACAGAAAAAGTAAAAGGGTGATAAAGTAATTTAACTCTAATTTTGCATCTCCAGGTGTTCAATTCTACCATAAATGCTCCTGTGACCTGTTCCCTTAGAATGACTTTTATCTTAGGAGTTAATAGTGACCCCTCTTAGCTGGCAAATAAGGGTCTCCAATGACATAATCCAAAACATTCACAAAGGTAAACAGAATTCAAAGTGTTGGGTTAAAGGGGAAAAACATTTGGAAGCATGGGGGCCCTTTGGAACCCTCAGCTGCCACCAAGCACACTATACTGATTCTTCCTGTGGAAGGTCACCCTACAGACCATAGAATAATTAAGGGGATAGCAGGAATAATCGATATGAACAAACTAAAAAAGATCAAAAGTCTTTTGTCTGGATGAAATGAAAATCAAAGGTGATTTTTTTCTAAAGTAAATAAAAGTCTAGATTGTGTAGAAAATATGAGAGCAGACATATCTCTTATGTCTCCGAGTATTAGAAATAAAAGGCAACTTTCTGAAGATTCAAAGAGGTCAACTTGGAGTAAATAGAAAGGAAACAGCAATAAACTGTAGGTAGCTAACCAACAAAGCTCGTTACACCTCAGAAAGCAACATAAGCTGCCATAAATTTTTTCAAGATAGTGTAAGTCAATTTATGGATGAGAAATTCAGAATAAGAGAAGTTAGAGATGGCCCTGACTGACTGTGAACTTATGGAGGAATACTCTTTTGTTCCTCATGCTGTCCTTTGATATATCTTTCTGAAAGGCAATTCTGGCCTATGTGGACCATAGCCCTGATATATGCTACACAGGGATTCCTTTATTTTCCCTGAAAACACCAACTTTTTGGGTTACCTCTGCTTGAAATACTCTTCTCTCCACTTTTTGTGAAGCTGGCTCTTTCTCATTTCTCACATCTCAGTTTACAAGCTACTTTTCACTCCTACACCAAGCTCTGCCACTCTTTAACTTATCACCCTCTTTTTTTCTTTCAGAGCACTTATCACAATCTGTAATCATCTTGTGTATTTATCTGTTTACTTGTTTATTATCTGTTTCCCCAAGGAAAAGGTAAGCCTTATGAAGACAGGACACTTAGAACTTTTGTTCCTAACCATAGCTTCTGTCTCAAGTACATATATTTATGAGGTGAATGAATAAATGAATGAATGAATGAATCAAGAATATCATTTTGAGTAAAGCAAAAATTATTCTCCCCCCAAATAAGGTGCCATTATTTGAGATTTTTTTCTCATTTTGTCATTTTTCTTATTGTTCTAATTTTTATTTCTTTACATATTGTATTCTTGAGAATATTTATATTCTCACTCTTTTTTTTGTACTTTTTCTGATAACCTAAGAAATCGTTTCATGTACTATCATGGACACACACACATATGCACACACACACACACACACACACACACACAGAAAATAAAGAAATATTTCTTCTTCAGTAACTTATGGAGAGTCTTGATCAGAGTGGTAATATGCATACATTAAGAATGCATATCTATCCTTGAGTTCATCAGTTTTCCTGGAACACTTATTTAAATCAGCCTGATACTCGTCACATCCAAGGCCCATCTGGCTGCCCAAAGACCTACATCCCCAGCATGTTGCTGCAGAACATGCTGTACTTCATGGCAGCTTCTTTAAGGCGCAATACCTGGAGTGCCTAGGAAATCTTCCTTTGATGAATTCTCCCTGAACTGGAAAAGACACCTGATTACTGTGGTTGCCAGAATGCATGCCTCATCTGGTGGCAGAAGACAACTTTGTAAAGAAATAGTCCCTTCAGACCACAGCAAGTAATTAATAAAGAAACACAACAACTTAAGTATAAAGTAAACTAGGTAGACAAAGTAAAATAAAAATGATGCTAGTACTTTGGAATCAAGTCCAGAGACCTAAATATATATGACTTGTGGAATCTGGAGATTTCAATTGTTTGAAGTGAATTCCAATTTGCCATTCTTCTTAGAATGGAACAGCTCTGATTATTTTATAAAGAGCAACATTGCAGTTCCTCCAGGATACTGCTCACCACATACAACTTGCAGAGATTTCCACTCACCAGCAGTATCATCTCAGGTCCAATGCTGATTTAGACATAAATATTGAGGAAGAAATAGGCCTCAAAGGGATCTGCTTGTGTAATCTCTTCAGTAACAAGAGGCTAGACATGTAACTATGGGTTCCTTTGTTCTGTAGACTCTGCAGCCCCACAATGCACTTGGAGGTATCTCAGCCACTTAGTGATGCACAGCCACTGTGCAGGAGTAAGCAGAGGGCCAGTAAGGATATTTTAGGTCCTACTGCTGGGGTGTTAGCAATTGATTAGGTGAAAATGGATCAGTAAGAGTCAGCTGGAAAAAATGCAACTCATTAGCAACCTCCTTTGGCAAAGCAATGATAGCACCAATCTGCTGAAGTCCAACCACTTCAAGAAAGACATTAGAAAAAGTCTGATGGTAAGAATGAGATACAGGATAATAGGATATAGATAAGGGAAGGATAGAATATAGAAAAAGGAATTGACTCCTGTAAGACTTCTGTGTTTTATTATCTCTGCTTTTTGCACTTTGTATCACTAAGGGGTTATCGAATTTTTATGCCAAATATTTTGTGCCCTTCAATCCAGTGTCTTAAGCACATGACAATCTAGGATAAAATTCTTCATAAATTCAAGAGTCTACGTTACTAATGGATCATCTTTTAGACAAAGTGATGGAAAAATGCAGGCAACTATACTCTAAATATGAGAATTACAGGGACATCTGGCAACGCTGGACCAAATAGGTGAGGATGAGTTTGAAATTTCTGCCAATGCTTTTCTTTTGTTGATGCTCAGCTCTGCTGCCCCTTTCATAGAAAAAGAAGCAGGAGGCAAACAAGGACCTGGGAAGTAATAAAATAAACCCAGTAAGCATCAGGGTTTCAATAAAAGTCCACTGTTGAGATTATATATATAATTTAAACCCAGTTCATTCCTCTTCCAAATGAAAATTAAGGGTGTGACAATATTTAATTTACTTTCCCCTCAAATAAATCATATCTTATAGAACATGAAGGAAGAAAGTAATCGAGAAGTCATGTAGTAAATGCATGTGTCACTGGCACAACTGGTCAGAAGGTTTTGTTCTACCTAGTGAGAACTCTAGGTATAAGGACTTTACTCCACTGTGGGGCAGCACTTGAGTTTAAGCCTATTCCAGAATGTTACTAAAATGTCAAATGCCACCAGAGGCAACACTCTGACACTGGAGACATAATTTTTCTGAATCACTCTCAAATGGCTCCTTGGTGAATGCAAACCAAACAAAACAACAAAAAGGGGGCAGTATGAACTGTTTCAGTCTCCTGTGAGCATCAACCTCAAATCTTTTGAAAAGTTTCACACATCAAATATAAAACTAAATTGAAAAGGGCTGGCCGAGTGGCTCAGTTGATTAAGAGCTCGCTCAAGAGTGCAAGCTCTGAGTAACAGCGGTTTGAGTCCCAGCCCGAGCTGAGCTGCCGCTGAGCTGCCAACAGGTGGCAGGGTGGCTCAGCTAAAAGAAAAAAAAAACACCTAAATTGAGGACTTTGGCTAAATCATTTTATAGCTATCCCAGTGACTGAAACCCAGGCCCAAAGACAGGTATTACCATAGGGTGAGAAGTTCATAGACATTTCATTCTATGGGGAGTTAATATTAGTGAGATAATAAAAATCTCATTCATGTGAAATGAAATAAATTACACCAGGGTAACAAATGTTATAAACAGTCTTGTCCCCTTCTGCACTGGCATATTAATGATGAGCTTAATTCTCCTCTTTCTATACTCTCTTCTTACCACCCCTCAACACACACACACACACACACACACACACACACACATTCATGAGGGTATATGTTTCCTCTAAAGATCATGACAGTTTCACCATTTTCTTTTGGCTCCAGTAAGACAATGTTCTCTCCAAATAACTTATCCACAGCTACCAGATTAGACATTATTTCTCTGCTGTGTAGAACATAAACTTGAAAAGAAAGTTAGTGCTAAAGGAATGTTGCTACACATTTCAGAGAAGTGGTATGTATACTAAGTGATCAGCAGAAAGCTGGTACTCTTTTCTATTACCATTTGGAGGGAGCTGAATTTTCTTACTGTGATCCACAGTTGTGAATCCCACTATATAAGCCATGGGGAGGAGAATCATAAAGATCATTTCTTACTCTAGTGATGAGAAACATAATGATGGTGGTGATGATGATGATGATGATGATGATGATGATGATGATACAATGAAGACATCAGAGACCAAAAGTGTTCAAACCACTATATATGCAGTATTCTTACTTAACCCACACAGATAGCAGGGCAGCGACATATATAGCCTAACTATAATTGAATTTCTTCTGTCTCTTATTAGTATCTGTTTCCATTGGTTCCTAAATTGGTGTCCCCCCTGGCCTTGGGATTTAAGATAACAGCTGTTAACTTTCCTGAATCTTCTTTGAATCTTTGCTGCCTGTGGGATTGTGTTCTAACTTCACACTCATGTCATGACCTGGAATACTCCCAGCCTCTTCCTCCACCCATTTTATTTCATTAGACTTAGGATGCTAGATAGTCTTGCTTGTATTAATGCCAGGCTCTTCTTGGGAAAGTGTTTTCAAGATGTAATAATGTCAACCTTATGCATATGGTCAAAGGTTCCTCTTGTATAATGTTGTTGATACAGAATAGTGTTTCATTCCCCCCTGTAGTCGCATGCATGCCATTTCAGTGGCATTTCAGGTTCACAGCACACTTCCCTGGGAATTGTTATGTCTACATCCTTGGAGCCCAGAGCTCTACAATCAATTGCTATTGTGGAAAAGATATATTGTAACATTCCAAGCGAGTCAGTTAACTGTGTTGTGACTTTTCTGTTACCCCATCTATAAACCATGGGGTTTATACATGTCACCTCAAGAAGGTATTATGAGAGTTAATGAACCAGAGGTTGTAAGGGGGATTTAGCCTGTCGGATGAAAGGTGCTGCTTAAGTACAGAGCACTGCGGTTTTATGTGGCCTGATTCTTCAGGGCCAAAGCAACATATCAGGAAGTCATGGTACTGCTATTAAATGGCAGAGGGCACCATCAGTACATTCTCAATGTAAGGTGTAAATACAGTCTCCAAAAGGAGTGGTTTGGGTTTTATATCTTACTGCTCAGTCAGTGGTGGCTCCTTTCTTTGCTGCAGCTGACACATCCCCTGCAAGATAAAATTAGTCTCATTTTGCCCAATTTGTCGTTGGCTCCCTTGACACAACATGCATTGCCTCAAAATCCCTTCTGGACAAAATAAGCTATGGTACAGAAATGTAAGGTGTACAAATACATCAGCTAAAGTGGATGATAAGAGAACAAACCTGCAGGGCAAGTAGTGCCTCTGGCAGGTTTTTAGCTGTTCCTTTTGAGATACAAAAGAAAGAGGACATCTGCAGCCTAAATGCATTAAAGGGTTTTTGTTATCACAACAGTGGGATACAGTGAGCCAAATGGGGCAAACGTAATATGCCACCTCCATTTGTGAGATTTGTCACACAGAAGAGACATGGACTCAGGTTCTGACACCTTTCTAAATGCCTCTCATTCCATGTACACTACTTAACATGGTGGCAGTTTTGCAGGGCCCGTTCTACTTGACTGGAGGTTCACGTTCTGCTGAGCTGATTCCCCTACTGATCGTATTAACTCTTATTTGCCCTGAGTTCAACTTCTTCAGTCCTGCGCCGACTGCTGCCAATAATCTTGCACAAAAGACTCCTGCCGAAGCACCTGGAGTTCACTGTTTTGGGGAACAGTTATTTATTAACATTTTAAATTAATGTGTTTTCAATATATTCTTGCCTCCCATCGTTGAAAAGAAGTTCACATTTATAATGAGATTAGCTGTGAGGGATTTAGAATGCACTTGGTTTTGTTTGTAATTTCTGCAGACATGTCTCACTTTCCATAATAAAGCTGGTTTTCTTAACCAGGGGGAAAGACCATAAATATACACAAGTTTGGAGAAAAATGTATTTTTTCTGACTAATGAAAGAAAAATCAGCAGTCTGAAAACACAGAAGTCGGGAACTGTGCTTCATGTGTTTTTGTTTGTTTATTTGTTTCTTTCTGTCTGTGCAGGCTCCTTGCATTCTTTCCTTTACTCAGTCCTACCCTCCTTGTAAGCGTAAGTATAGCAGAAATAAAAGACTCCCTCATGGTTTCCTCCTTCCCCCCATCCTCCACTCTGAGATACCCTAAGGCTTACAAGATGATTCTCTCTTCATTATAGCCAGTCGCTGTAAATCAGCTGTGTGAATAAGAACACTTGAATCCTTCTAGACCTGCATGTTTACTAAGTTTTACAAGCTGAAAAGCACGGGCTCTTGGGGTATTAGGAAGTGTTTTAACATTAAAACAGCTCTGCCTGATGCTGTGAAGACAGCTACAAAAACACAAAAATCAGTTTCTCCTTCCTTTGCCATGGAGCTGCAATTTTTCCCAGGAGCCTTTGACATGTTCTACTTTATGCATCACTTCTTCGAATAGTGTATATTCTCTTTCATATTCTTTTTTTAAATACATGAATGTTCAGCATTCACTCACATTTTAATGGAAAGACAACAAAATTTTGCATATTTTGGAAGATTAACAGTATTTACTCCTGATGATATGTGAGTAGTTAAACCACTTTGGTCACTGCCTACATTCCTTAGGTCTCTGCTGCAGAGGCCAGGGGGATAGATAAACGTAGAGTTACAGCTCAACAGTTTAGGTTCCTGTCCTGCTTTGAGGAAAGATTGCTGGCCACTGTGATGTATATGAAATGGCAAAGTGAAACTTGTCTCTTTTGCAGGGCATAAAGCTTAGGGAACCTGATAAAGAGTTACATTTTCAATGAGTCAGCTATCAGGAAGAAGATGTTGTTTTCATTTTCCTTTGCACTAATTTGCAGAGGTACTGATTTTTCTCTTCAAATTTGTGAAGCTGACAGACACATTTCTGAACTGGCCCATAAGTATCAGAAGAGAGAAAATGGCCTAACTAAAAGAAGAGATGTAAATATATCCTAATGGATAAATTCTAGGGGGTATTTTTGTTTCGTTTTGCTTTGCTTCTGTGGCTATTAATGTTTGGTTTTATAAAAGCACCCTGTGCCTTTAAAGAATAGATCAAAGGCTTGATGGAGTTTCCCCTTTGCTGCTGATGCCATCCATGAAACATCACCAAAGCACTGTTACATTGCGGGTATGATTTTTTTCCGGTGTTTAACTCCAATTTGAACACCATGCCACTGGCTTGTAATTTTTTTCTTTAAAAGTGAAACAGAAAGAAGTCATCTTTCTGCCAAATAATCTAAATGAAAGAAATGAGAGATTTCATGCGATGGACCTGAATACCACCCTAGCTACCACTACAGTTTATGAAATGAAATTGGGCACTGATGTCCGTCAGGGATTCTTGACACTGAAGAAAGGGGAAGAAACATTCTGGGGTGGTTTACATGTCAGAATTAAAGCTTTTCAAGGACCTTAGAACTACAGAATGTCCTTCCTAAGCTGAAAGTAAGCATCTGATGAAAAAATGAAGTGATTGAAAAATGCAAAGTTTTTTGTTTGTTTTTTTTCTAGCTTTTGGAAGCAAAGGCAGAATAATAAACTAGTTTTCAAATGGATCTGATTCTGTGATACTGCCATACATTTCTGGACATGTGCTACTGTCCACTAACTATGTCTAAGAAAGAGGATTTTAAAGAAAACCCTTAAGTTCACAATAGCAGTCAAATTTGGAAACAGCAGAGTACGTTTCTTCTTCAGTCCACACTCAGTTCTGCCTCTTACCTCCAAGTCCACCCCCATCTGCCTGCTTTCCTTCATACCTTCTCTCATTTACTTCATCTTTCCCTTTCTTATTTTTATATATACTGAATTTAACTTCATTCACTAGCTTCTCAACTCCACTGGGAGTATTTTATTAATCTAAGTTAGCAGATATAGGTGAACAAAAAACATTAAGTGGATAGACAAATACATATAATGGATTCTCATAACCAAAATTCTAACAAAATTGTCACATTTTTCTATTTTCCATTTGTATTACAAAGCCTGTCACTACAAACTCTGAGGTGCACCAGCTGTATGTCGATGTGTGGGGGTCAGTGATGAGAACAGATTGAGGGGACAAAACCTATTGTAGCTCTATCAGTATGCAGTTGAATGCTGCCAGTAAGATCATTCGTGAGAATCTCTTAGCACAGCTCCTGGCTCATGGTAAGCATGCAATAAATGGTAGCAGTTGTTTCTGTTATTGCTGCTATTTTTATGGTTGTTATTTTTACTCACCCACACATACCATTTTTATTAGAGGTTCTAGAAGGAAAAAACCGGGCTACTTTTTCATAGACATACCAGTACGCTATGTAAAGTTGCTCTTTTTTTCTCAACTATGGAACATAGCCTCCTCAAATACTTTATTACCTAAAAGTCTGTATGCACATTATATTTTTCCCTTCCTCATCATTACATTTGCTGTCTTGCCATCTCCTTTTCTTTTTTATTTTAAGTTTTCTTTTGTTTTTTAAATTTTATTTTTTTTATTCTACAAGAAGTTGGTATGTAAATAGTAAATCTCATATCTGTTTTCAGAATTCAGGGGGAAAATGCTCTGAAAAATACATCAATTGAGAAGCAAATTTTTTAAAAAAATATTTTATATTTCTTTTTTTTATTTTTTTGGATTTCAAGTAGGAGGGCATTTGTTACATACCAACTAGGCCTCATAATAGTTATGCCTACCTCACAAATTTACTTATTAAATGTGGTCTGGGGTATACTAGGAGGCTAAACATTCTAACTTCTAAAAAACTCAAGGCTTTTCACCTTTTCATTGTCCTTTTACCTCTCAAAAATAAAATTAAAGAAGAGAACCAGAAGGTGTTGCATTCAGTGGATGGAATAAGGGGATTCTGAGTAGAACTTAAATGGAGCCAACAATCATATGGCTCTTGCTATTGCATTTCTTTGAATGACCTCTTCTTCCTTTCCTGTCATGAGGAACTGATGTTATAAGATAAGCCCATAAGAAAAGATGCCCTCTTAACGTCCCACTGCTGCTCTTTGAGTAGACTAAGTGAGATCCAAGTAAGGCCCAAGGGAAAAGTAGGACAGGACCACTGGACTCACTTTTTCACTGACTTCCACCGAAAAAAACAAGATTGTTTTGTTTCTTTGTTTTTTCCTGAATATTGTGACTACCAGTGTGGGATTTGTACCTTTTGAGGCTAGAAAGGAAAAAAAAAGGTGCGGGGAGGGGCACATTCTTTCCTTTTAATGAAGACATACAGAAGAAAATGATTGAACAGAGAAACCTCATTTTTATGCCAGCAGGGTCTTCTCCTTGTCCTGCCTGTGGCTTCTATTATTCCCCAGTCAGGTAACAGAACAAATGTTTCAAAAATTTCTAACACTTTAAAGCAACTTGTTTTCATACAAAGAGAGAGAATGGGATTTTAGAGACAACTTTTTTGGGGGTTTATTCTTTCTCTTTATTTTATTTATTATTATTATTATTATTATTATTATTATTATTATTATTATTATCATTATTGTTGTCGCCAGGGGGTTGCGAGGGAGGTTTCGGCGGTGAGATGCCCAGTGTAAAAAAGGCACACAGAGCCAACATGAGGAGGAACTAGCGTCTTTAATCAGCAATAGCAACTGTTATGCAGAGGTTTTAGGGGAGGAGAATTCACGGGAGTGTGCATGCTCCCTCCTGCAAGTGCAAGTCATGCTTACATAAAGGGCTTATGTAACCAGAGCCTGACGCCTGCGCAGCAGGCTTCGGAATCAAGGTTCGTTCGTCCAGGGTCAGGGTACGTATGTCAGCCTTCACCAATCTGGACAGCCTGGGCCCTGTGCCCAGGGCCTCTGCTCATGTGCACCTGAACGTGCCCAGGCCCTGGAAGTCCACCCCTTGCAGGGCGGCGGTTTGGGACTTAACCCAAAGAACGTGTCCCTTTGCACAAAGGCCACAATGGCAATACATAGAGCAACAGAAAACCACGAGGCTGACGGCGATACGTGTCAAGATAAAGCCTGCCCATCGCCATGAAGGGCCAAGGGAGTTCCACCAGTTCTTAAGGGGGTCGTCCTGCAGGGCCTGGATCACCTAAACCTCAGTGTCTATCTCCTGCAAGGCCTCTGTACCTTTTGTTGGTGGTCCTGGATGTAAACACAGCATTCAACATGCAAGAGGGCACATGTCCCCCCTTGCGCAGCAGTTAACAGGTCTAGGGCCATTCTGTTCTATAAAACCACCTTTCTCATTTTGGCTGTTTTGTCAAGGATTAGGGCTAAAGAGGCTCACGTGATGTTCAGGGCATTCACGACGAGTTAGGCAAGGGCTTCCACCTGTAGCTCTACGTCTATCACTCCATCCCCTGGCAACAAGATAGCCAAGGGATAAAACCACCAGGCCACCCGCTTTTCCTGGTGCCAGTGATGGTAAACCGGGTCCCAATTGGCTGGCCTCTGGGGCAACATGGGCAGGAGATGACCATAAATAAAGGGGTGCCCCCAAGTGCAGAGGCCTGTCCATTGGGCCAGCAAATATAGCCAGCCGTGGCAACCACAAACCCAAGTAGCATCACCTGGCAGGAAATCAGTGGGTATTGTTCCCACTATACGGTGTCCATCCTACCAGCAAGTAGGGTCTGTTACAACAGTAACATTGAGGCAGAACTCCTCAGGTAACCAGCCCACCATACAGTTTGGAAACACGGGGTGCCATTGTTTGACATACAGGGGGGCACGGTTGGACAATGCCACATGAATCCCCGCCAACCACCCCCAGCCATTGTCCACAGCCTTGCCGAAGAGAGGGGGTTCGTTGTGGTCTTGTTTCCGCAAGAGGGCTTCAACAGCACGGTGGTGAGTGTTCCCTTATGGGCTGTTCCAGACCCAGTGCTGGAGGTCAGTCCAGTTGGTACCGGTGGCAGGGGCGACTCACCAGGGCAGTCCTTCAGTGGTCTCCGCTGGCAGCTCTGTGCACACCCAGCAGTGCAAGGCGTTATGCACCCGGGCAAAAGTGTGCACCCAGGATAGAATGCTGTTTTCTGTAACTAACCTGGGAGATACGACAGAGCAGATAAGAGATCATCATGGGTAAGTCACGGCCTTCCAGTAAAATATAGGCTATGTGCTTGTCCTGTGATAGCACCGTAGCCAGTATGGGGGCAGCTCCTGGTCGGTGGTACCACATCTGTGCTCCATGGGTTGCTGGTAGGGGGAAAGGGGTTAGGTCCACCATGTATAGGGGTATGGGCCAAAGGCATAGCACAGGGGTCCCTCATAAGAAAGACCCACTTGCCTTGGCTGGTAAAGTCACTTGTACTGTGAAGGGCCAGCACCCAAGCCAGGGCGTGACTTCAAGCCCTTCTCTTGACCCTTGCCCAAGGCTCAAGCAGGGCGACCCAGGGTCCTTGGGTGACCTGAGCCTACTAAGGCCAGGTCTATTCCTGCATCCGACCAGGGGCCACTGTGGATGAAGCACAGTGGATGAAGGCAGGATTACCATCCCCCTGTAGCCTGGGCTGTACATCCAGGTCCCCAGTGCCCATGACCCATAGGAATTGCGGGAGTCCCTCAGTTACCTTGTCCAAGGGGGCCTTACCAGTTCTTCTGTGGCTGCTCGTTCAACAGGCAAACAGCTACTGGTACCTGGTTTTTCCAGTGTTTCAACCTGGGGGTGAATACCCTTAACTTGTCCTTCAGCAACCTGTAAAAGCGTTCAGCCATACCAGCAGCTTGGGGTCGGTAAGGAACGTGTAGTTGCCATTCGACATCATTGTCCTTCGCCCAGGTTTGAACCTGTGAACCTGTAAAGTGGGTGCCTCAATCACCAGCAATAAGCAAGGGCCGGCCATAGACAACCAACAAGTGCTCAAGGCTAGGAGCATGTGTCGTTGTTCTGCCTGGGCCACAGGGTAAGCAAAGCCCAGTCGGGTGGCGGTGTCTACTGCTGTCAGGGCGTAACAGGCTCCCTGGTCTATAGGGAGCGGCCCAATATTGTCCACCTGCCATTCTTGTAGGGGCTGCGCCCCCCAATATATGGGCCCCATGGAGTTGGTCAGGCGCCTTCTCTGGGGGTGGTGCTCTGCGTACCAAGGACACTGCTGAAGAGCTTGTTGTGCCTCGGCTCTCATTAGCTGTAAGCCCCAGAGGGTAGCCACTAGCCCCATGGTCTGGGCACCCACCTGGCCTAGCTTCTTGTGAAGCCAAACGGCCATGGTGGTGGACCCTGAAGCCAAACGGCCATGGTGGTGGACCCTGGGGGCGCCACAAGCAAACGTGCTCACACTAAGGCATCAGCCACATCATTGCCAGGCGCCTGCAATGGCCTATGGCCTGAGACATGGTACACAGTTACGCCCGTGCTCTGGCCTCGTCTCCTAATGTCCTTCCAGAGGTCCCTGCCCTATAATGGGTGGTGGCTGACCAGCCACTCTTGGGCTACCCATCAGGGCAGCCACAGCGTCTGGTCCCGATATACAGCCCAGCTGTCAGTGCAAACATGTACCGGGCCAGGTTCCTTAGTCAAAACCATCCAGACCGCCCGTAACTCGGCCCATTGACTAGGATGTCCAGTACCTGTGTCATACCGAAAGGTGTCAGTGAGGGGTTGTAGGGCTACAGCCGCCCATGTCGGGGGCTGCCCTCGGCAAGACCCATCTGTGTACCAGGTGTCAGCTGGCACTGGGGGCTTGCCCTCCTCAAAGGGGCTGGGAGTCTCCCTTGTTTCCATGGCGTCCTCTGCTTGCTCAGAGCAGAAAGCGATGGGCCCCCAAAAAGTGTGTAGCTCCTAGGTCAATGGACTAGTGGAGAGCTGAGCTCGTTGTTCTAAATAAGCTCCCCATTTTGTTAACGTTGGTGTTTGTGCCATGCCAGTTTGCGGATTTGTTGCCCAAGACCGTAGCCAGCCTTTCACTGGATAAGTCGTTTGCACCGTGACCGGTGCAGACCCGTAATGCTTTCACAGGCTGACAGGGCAGCGTACACCACTGCTAATTGTTTTTCAACCAGGTAATACTGTTCTTCGGCTCCCTTCCAGAGCTGGGACCATAACCTGATCGGAGTCTTCCATGCGTCCTGTTTCTCCCAGAGACCACAGCCAAACCCAGAGTCCTCCACCTGGACAGTCAGGAGGAATGGCAGGATTGGGTCAACGACCCTTAGGGTCTGGGCCTGGGCTACGGTGCGTTTTGTTGCCCTGAACACTTACTTGGCTTGTGAGGACCAATCCCAGTGCTCCCCTTTGCAAACCAACGAATGCAAGGGTCACATTAGCATCGTCAGATGTGGTTTGAATGTTCATGAGAACCCTAGTAGCCCCAGGTAAGTCTGTAACTGCCTCACCGTCTCCAGACAGGGGTATACTTGAATCTTACCTATAACCACCTTAGGGAATACTTTTGTCTTACCCGACCAAATAGCTCCCAAGAACTTGATAGAGTAGCCAGGGCCGTGGACCTTGTCCTCGTTGATGGCGACCCCCAAACTGTTAGGGCATCTTGGAGACTGCGGGAGGCAGTTTCCAAATCTGCAAGAGAATCAGAGGTTAACATTATGTCATCTATATAGTGAAACAAGTGCATGGTCAGGGGCTTGGTCCATGTAGCTAATTCCTGTGCTACCAGCCCATGGCACAGGGTTGGGCTGTGCAGGTAGCCTTGTGGTAACACCTGGAAGGTCCATTGTCTGCCTTCCCAGGTGAAGGCAACTGTTCTTGGCTGGCAGTGTCAATGTCAATGGAGAAAAAGGTGTTGTCCAAGTCTACCATATAGTGGAACCGTCCCAATTCCTGCAAGAGGCGGTCCACCAACTCCATGATGTTTGGAATAATGGCATGCAGTGAGGGGGTCACCTTGATCAGCTCCTGTTAGTCCACTGTCATTCTCCAGGAACCGTCTGGTTTCCGTACTGGCCAGACCAGGAAGTTGAAGGGGCTATGGGTGGACCATATGACACCTGCCTCTTCCAACTTCAAAATAATACGCCCAATCTCCTCATGCCCCCCGGGCAAGCGATATTGTCTGATGTTAACCACTCGGGTGGCCTGTGGCAGGTGGAGGGGTGCAGGCTGAGGACGCCCTCTAACCACCATTTTTACAATGCACACCCACAGACAGAATTCCCCCACAGACGTCATGACAGTCAGTCCCCTGAGCACATCCACCCTGAGGATGTACTCAGCAATAGGAGACACATAGACCTCATAGGCCCTGAGGGGGAGACGTCCGACGCCCAGGGTGAGAGAGACTCTATGCATTGTGATGTGTCAGCCACCATACCCCTCAATAGTGGCTGTTGGGCCCTGAAAACAGTCTGGATTGCCACATATGAGGGTGCTGTCTGCCCTGGTGTCCATGAGGGCCAGCACCTGCTGTACATTCTGGGGGGACCAATATGTGGTGAGTTCAACATGTGGCCTCAGGTCACCCAGCTCCCCTGTCAACTGGGTCCCTCGGCCCACTCCCTAGTCAGGGAGGAAGTCAGCTAGGCACAACTCCTGGGCAATCCCCTTCTGTTCCTTCAGGGGCAATGTTGGTGAACTTCTGCTCAGGCAGTAGCTTTCACCAGAGGGCCAAGAGGACCTCGAGGGTCTAATTTTTCCTCGGCCAGCCCAGTGGCCACCAGGTCAAACCATATTTGCCAGCGGCTCACCTTAATAGGGTCCCCCCCTCTCCCTGGTCTTAGGGCGTGGTTTTCATAGGCCGTTTAGGGGCATGGGGGGTGACTCATGCCCTTTCCGGCCACAGCCCACACCTGCACCTTCCAGCCTTGCCGGCAGAATTCCATGTCCCCCAGTCTAGCCAAAGCCTTTGTGACCTCATGCACGGGCTGGTCTGTATAGAGAGCTAACAAGGCAGCCATAGTCCCAAAACTTCCCAGAGGGCCGCTAGCAAGGATAAGGTCTTTCATGCGGGCTGTATATATCTCTTCATCAGGACTGTTATACTTGTAAAGCAAACATCATCTGCCGCATGCCCATCTCCCGTATGACTTGCACCACGTCCAAGTAAGTGGTCCACTTACTCACATGCTCCGGCAAGTTCCCTCCATTGTCCCAGACTGTGTGGGCAGCAGCCATGAGCCAGTTAATTAGGGTCTGATTACAGGCTTGAGAGTTGGTCTGGGGCATGTTTTGCAAATGCTGCTGCAGGGAGGGCACTGTCGTGACACTAGCCAGCTGTGCCATCTCAGTGGGGCTTAACTCTGTGTTGTCCACCCTATTATCCCACAAGCGCAACAACCAAATGGGGACTGACTCACTCAGGTGCTGCTTGCACTGCTTTTCTAGCTCTCGCAGCTCCATGGCCATGTAAACGGTATAGGAAATATGTCTCATGGACTGTCGCAGTCTGGTTTTTCCACCCCCCAGGAGCCAGCAGCTCCTCAACTTCCACCCTTTGTTGCATCACCGGTCGGGTGGGTGCGTCATACCAGTTCCGGTGGGCTGCTAGCCCGGGAGGGCACCTTCGACTCAGGGGACCCTTGGAGCATGTGTTCAGCCACTACCAGGTGTTGCTCCAAGTCCTTCTCCTGGCGCTGTTAAGTGTTGCACCCGGTATGTGTACCACTGAATGTCTCGACTAGCATGTCGCAAGACTGCTAGGAACATCGAGGCCACCCTGCCAGCTGCCTCCCCGTATGCCAGAGGGACCTTTGGCTCCAACGCCTCCAGGGCAATCCCCCAGGTGGAGTCCACGCCAGCAGGTACGCCATGGCCAGATACAAGAGGGATGTCAGGGGCCACATCTCGTCTACCTGGGGCGGTCCTTTACCGGGGAGGAAGGGGCACTCACCTCATCCTGCCAAGGACTATGCCAAGTGTCGTCGCCGGTGGGTTGCAGGGGAGCTTTTGGTCATGAGATGCCCAGTGTAAAAAAGCCAATATGAGGAGGAACCAGTGTCTTTAATCAGCAATAGCAACCATTATATAGATGTTTTGGGGGAGGAGAGCGCATGGGAGTGCGCATGCTCCCTCCCACAAGTGCAAGTCATGCTTACATAAAGGGCTTATGTAACCAGAGCCTGGTGCCTGTGGAGTCAAGGTTCGTACATCTGGGGTCAGGGTCCATATATCAGCCTGCACCCATCTGGACAGTCTGGACCCCATGACCAGGGTCTCTGCTCATGTGCCCCTGAACGTGCCCGGGCCCTGTCAATTATTATTATTATTATTTTGAAAAGCCTATTTGGGGTACTAAAAGAAGAATAAGACACAAACTTCATTTTCTTAGAGCATCAATCTCATGTTTTGTTACCCTAATTCAATGAAACTTTCTCCCTTCCTTTCCTTCCTTCCTTCCTTCCTTCCTTTCTTTCTTCCTTCCTTCTTTCCTTCATTTTCTTTTTTTTCTTGCCTCTCTCCCTCCCTCCTTCCCTGTCCCTCTCCCCTTTCTTCCATTCTCCCCCCCCCTCTCTCCTCTTTTCTTGTATTATTTGGTGACTTTATATTCCTATGTATTTAAGTATTAGAGGCACCCAATTAAGATTCTCTTTTCTAATGCATTCTCATAAAACTTATTCATATGCAATAGTTGTAACATTAGTATAGGTCCTTGCTTCCTTGTAGTCACAAATATGAAGACTTAGATGACATTTTCTTACACCCATATCTACTATTTTTGTATTTTCAACAAAAGTCCTATTTTTCAAAGCATGCAACTTAACTCTTTTAAATGTCCTAATCTCATACACATCACTTTTCTCTTCAGACTAACAATATGACACTATTTTCTGGGGAATTTTGGCATTAAAATTTCCATTAAAAGGTCATAATTTTCTTCAGCTCAATCTTTAGATAATTTACTGCATAGCTTAATTTGGCTTTGCTCCTATTTGCCATGTTTTGAAAAGCAATGACAACACGGTCCTCTCTCAATTGCTAATGTAAAAAGTATAATTTTGATCTGGGTTTTATTAGCCCTCTTGCAGGTTCACAAATAGTTGCAATAAACAAATTAAATAAATAGCCAGAAAGATAAAATAGTTTTCTACATATTAAAATTTGAGCAATGTCTCAAAACATGTCTGTACTTGTTCTAAACATTGTAGGAAATGCCTTAAAATGCTCATTTCCTAGTGAAACAAAGAGAGAGAGATAAACAAGTAATGATTCAAAAGTAGTATGAAACAGAAGTAAGGAGGTTTTTCCAGATCATGGGTGGGTGGGGGAGAATAGGAAGCCCAGAAGGCTTTTATAAGAAATACTTGAGCAACTTTATTAAATACTTACCTGATTTTACTAGTACGTATGGAATGCCTCACTCAACCCCACTCTGACCCACTCTAACCTTTAATTAGTATTAAATGTATTTTAAAACTATGAAACAAATATTTTTCATATTAGAAGTTCTAAGTTACCCTGTAACTATAGAGACCTACAGAGTCAGGACTACCCCAAGAGATGGGAATTGACAATCTTGTATTAAAAGAAGTGTTTAGAATTACAGAAATTATTGCAGTCCAGTGCTATTAAAAGGTCCAGTTTTATTGTTTCCTCAATCCATGACCCCATTAATCCTCTACTTATATCTGTGGGGAAACTTCTGTTAAGATCTTCTAAGATTAAATCATGGAAGGTGGGTGGAATATGAGATGATCATTTGCTTCTAAAACCCCATAGCTTTCCTCATCTAAAGGATGCATTTAGCATTTAATACTATAAAGATGTGCTCTAAGAGCACAAAGAGAAATGTAGCTGCCATGTTTGCCCCTTGAAATTATGGAGGCAGCACTTTTACTATCCCAAGATTAGTGTTTAGGTTAATCATATATTAACAAAGAAATCTTTGAACTCCATCCACTAGAGGGCAATCAATACATTAGACACAGACACTCCTCCTCCCCGCCCCGCCAAGAACCTAGTAACTTTAACTGGATCAGGCAGAGACAAAGAGGAGGGAAGTATGTATGGAACTCTTCTCACCAAAAATAGCATTGTTGTCTCTTTCGGGCACCCTTCTATGGACAGTGGGCCTAAAAGAGCGAACTGAAAGTGAGCTAGACCTCTCCCTTTGGTGTTAAAGCTAAGTCTCTTTCAGAGACTTAAAATAGCTCTCAAGTAAATAACCATTTACCTGTGAGTATAGAAACATTTACTTGAAGTAAATGAGATTTTACTCTAAATGAAGCAGCATTTGAGTTTGTCAGAGTTCACTATATCCACTGCTCTGTCAGGAGGCAGTGGTAATACACATGCAGATGTAAGCATTGTATGCAATGCTTGGCAAGCCATCTTGATGATTAGAACTACAATATTTCTCTTCTGGTGACTTTTTTTACTAGAAAATTTTGTTAGCTTTTGCTAACACTGACATCATGAGTGCAAAAAACAGTTTAAGGAAGAAAATTTTAACACTTTTATGATTAATAAAATACTGAAAGGACTTCGACTCAGAAAAGAGCACTGTGGACAGTCTAGAGCAGTGGTTCTCAACCTTCCTAATGCCGTGACCCCTTAATACAGTTCCTCATGTTGTGGTGACCACCAACCATAAAATTATTTTCATTGCTACTCTATAACTGTAATTTTGCTACTGTTATGAATTGTAATGTAAATGTCTTTTTGTTTTCCGATGGTCTTAGGTAACCCCTGTGAAAGGGTCATTCAACCCCCAAAGGGGTCGTGACCCACAGGTTGAGAACCGCTGTTCAAGAGGCTCCAATAAGTTTGGGAATCTACTGATTCATTGTAAGGGTGAGGTCTCAAATCAGTTGTGGGTCACTTATTCCTCTTCTGTGAATGGGTACAATAATATCTTCCCATCTCATGCATAGGGCTTTATGAAACTCACACAAATCACAAAAAAATGTTTTGAGATTATTAGGAATACCAAGGAGATATTTGCTTTCAAAGTTGGCTATGAAACCATATGCACACATGGGATGTTTTGTTTTACTCATTTGCATAGTATGAAGGTGTAGATGTGTTTCTCTGCAAACAAAGGACATTATTATATAGTAAACCTTTCTTAGGAATTTAGCAAAACTTTTAAATGTATACATTTAAAGTATATTAGATTTACTTAAAAATAAAAATTCATCATAATTCTCAAATTACTTTGTAAAATAATGAAACTAAAATCAATGGCAATTGTTTTGTGAGACTAGCTCTTAATATTTTCTTGATTAAATATTATCTTCATTTCGTGCAGTCTGAGCTTGTTCACACTTCATTAGATGCCTTAGGTCTCCTTTCTTGGTGAACGGCTGCTGATATTAATGCAGCGACCTTTTTTCTTGGTTTCTGTAATACAGTATAAATTTCTAAGCTCTAGCTTTCCTTTACTCTTAGCTTACCTAATATCTAAAACTATAGGTGCATGCTAACTCATCTAGTTTGCACCTTTTCCTAACTTCCTCAGTGCTTGTAATTTTAAATCTAAGGTAACCCTTCTAATTTTATTTCTAAGGTAAATAAATATATTATTTTTTGGCACTTTTGCTATCACTTGTACATAGTGACCTCTTTCCAGATAGTTTTAGGCCCCCAGCTTAACATAAATGTTGCAGAGAGGGGGCCGGCAAGTGGCGCGGTGGTTAAGAGCTGGCTTGGGATGCCAGAGGGCCCCGGTTCGGATCCCACATATGAGGGCCAGTGACACTGCCCTCTACAGCTAAGATGCTGAACAACAGCTCAACCTGGAGCTGGGCTGCCATGAGTCGCCGGCGACGGCGTAGGCTGCACTCCCTGTGGCAGTGGGTTGCCATGGGCTACCGTATGTAGCCAGCAGCCAGCGTGAGCGGCCAGCAGCTGCTGTGAGCAGCCGTCCAGAAGCCGGCGACTGATCTGCCTCACCTGGGAAGAGCGCAATGATGGTGCCAACTTGGGCCAGTGAAGCAACGTCCTCCACAACTAGACTTAAGAACAAATGGACAGCAACTTGTTTGTTCCCTTCCCCCAATTCCCCAGCGCTGTTCCCATCCCCCAATTCCCCAATAAAAATCTCTTAAAAAAAATGTTGCAGAGCGGGAAAAAAATAGTCATTTGTGTTATATTGAAATGAATACTGGCCTTAAAATCAAACACATGAGTTTGACTCTTGGCACCACAGTGTACTAACTGAGTGATTTTGGACAAGTGTCTAAGCTTTTGAGACTCTCATTCCTCATTTAAAAATGAGGATAATAGCACCTACCTCTTTGAAATATTGTGGAGATTAAAAACATACAATAGACAATGGTGGATTCTTCTTTGCTAAAGACACATGTATAAGTATCACAACAAGATTTTGTTTTCCTCTCAGTCTTTTCCTACCCCACCTACACTGTCCATGAAAACATGCAAAATTTTAAATTGCCTTATATTTTTTCTCTTCTTCAAAACTAGAAAACACATGTCATTAGCTGTCAAAGAAAAATAAATAAATGATTACAACATGGCAAATCCATCTTTTTCATTTTTTCTCATAAAAAGTTAATTTAATTCTACAAAGTTTATTATTTGTCCGAGGCAATTAAATTTTTCCATTCTGTACAACAAACCTGTGAAGTAAGTATTGTTATCTTCATTTATAGTGAGGAAACAAGAGTTTAACTCATGCAAGTTCACATTTTAGTAAGTGAAAGAACTGGGCTTCAACCCCAGATAGAGCTGATTACAAAGCTAGATAATACTGTCTCCCAGTAACCCCCAAAATTTAACTGTTTCTGAAGAGCAAAATAAAGTTACTTTCTCACTGACCGTTACTAAACTCTGATATTTCTTGTTTTTGGTGGCATATGGCAGGGAGCAAGGGATTGTTGGTTATCCAATCATTTGAATGAAAATTTCTTTGGGGGTGCTTTAGTTATAAAATGTGTATAAAATTAAGATTGAAATGTGCAGATTAAAATATGATAGAGGTGTGATAATGGTATAGTTCAGAGGCATGGTGAAATTTAACTTATCAGTATATCAATATACTTATAACAAAAGTCTTTTTTTCTTTAGAAATGTTTACATACAGAGATAATTTAAATTTATGGATATGGTTGCCCTGCAAAAATGACCAATGCAATAAAGAACAAAAACAGGTTTTTCTCATGTATCTCATTATTCTTTCTATTAATTTAAATGCAGTAATTATGAGCTTGGTTTTTATGAACAGTGTCACATCTACAGTATCTTAGTAATACTAAAACACAGTGGCTGTGTGTTCTCAACATTAGCAAGCTACATTCAGAAAGACATTCTAAATATATGCATGTTGCCAATGAGTAGGATAGCAGCAAAGTAGGAGATCAAGGATTTAAAAAAGCAAACAGACAAAATGTCCCTCTTATCCTGAGGTCAAAAAACAAGTAGAAATCTGAAATTACCATTTCTTGCATAGTGACTCAATATATAAGGATAAGAGTATTAATTCACAGCGGTTTCCAGATTCTTCTTGAAGATTTTGCCTCTTTGAGCTGATCTTTTATTTTCTTAAGTGAGGAAATAAGCACGCACAAAGAACATCATTCTTAAGCATTTCACTTCATCAGAATTCATTAGAGCGGATCTGAAGGTTTCATTATTCTTTAAGAGTACATTAATAAAACTACCACACACTTATTTTTAATACTATATATATGAATTATTCTGACAGTCAGCTGCAAAGCCAACATATCAATCCTGAAATTCAAAATATAGTAGGGTTAGTTTGTTCCAGCCACTGCGGGCCAAGCTGAACAATACACTCTCTGCCTGGAACCCAGTACAGAGCTATCCTACAGATGAAAAATGACAGTGACCGCTAAAGTGACAAGAACCTGGGACCTAATTGACATTTGAATACAAAGAATGTGTTTCTACATATCAAATATTGTTCCTTTCCAACCCTTTGGTTTCTTGTTTTCTTCACAAGTACCTTCCCCAAAACAAGCTTTCAGCCATTTCACTTGTGCATGTTTCCATTTGTCAAAATTCTGACATAAAGCTTGCAGCTCAGATAACAGAATTGGCAATGGCAATCTTTTTGTCTTTAGTTTCCTTCTCTTTGTATATGTAACAAACCATGTTAAAAATATTTGGAATCAAAGTGTGTTGCTAACTTACTGCTCCATGAAGTAACACGCGGCACTAGGTTGCATCAGTTCTCTAGGTCTAATCTAGCTTTCCCCAGTGGCTCCAATGCCCGAGGGAGAGATACTGTATCTGTTCCATTTATGAGTTGAGAGATAAATGGTTTTGCCCTTAATAAATGTAGAGGACTAGATGAAGAGCTCAGGACAACCTGCTTTTTACTCCCTTAAGCAGCAAGACCTTTTTAATCCTCCTCATTTCCTCCTCCACTAATTTTGCATGAACTATGCTGTTAGCCACATAAGATGATGAATGTTTGAAATAGTCCAGTAAGGCTGAGCTAATAAGAGTGTTGTCATTAAAAGTGTGCACGATAGCTAAGAGGCAGGATCCAAACTTCTGAGGACACTTAGATTTTATATATATTTTTCCCTCTGCTGCTGGTGTAGCATTACAGATTTTGTCCTTTTCAACACTGGGGCGTAGTCAATGAAGAGAGAAGTTCTCATCCAGTGTTGATAATGCTTTTTATTCCCCTTAGCTAGGGTTTTTAGCCATGTTCTTTGTGCTACAGCGCTCTGAGTGTTCCCCATGTAGTGACTATGTGCCAAGCCTATCCCTACAGTGTCACACTATGAACTGTGACTGTTAATAAACTATATGTCCTGTGTCTTTTTACAAGTTGTTACATTTCCTCAGGTAGAAAATAATACACAGAGAGGTCAAATATGAAGATAAAATGCTTTGTATCTATTAAGGGAAATCATATGACTTCCAGAGAGGCAGGTTCTAACCTTCTGCTTTAATCATCTAGGACAGATAAAAACATAATAGGCTAAAATTAATTGATCAACAGTAATTATATTCATTGATTATGTTGGTTTATATATTTCTTTTTTTGAATTTATGAAAGGTCCCCATCATTGCATACTCTTTGGGCCCAATTTAAAAATTAATTAAAAGTTTGGTATAGTAGAAGAGTTGCTTTTATCTACTTCAATAAATCCTTTCTATTTTCCATTATTCTAGTGACATAGTTCAATATTACATTTAAATGCCTATAATATGGTTACTTTCTTCCCTTTAAATTAGCTAGTGTAAAGATAAATGCACATCTAAATACCTGTTATCCCCTTTTCTGTTTGATCAGATTTCCTCCCCAGCAAAACCATTAAAGCATCACAGAATTAAAGAATGGAAACAGGTATTTACAATCATTCTGATTTTACACATTATAACACATCAGTATTAGATGGTTTATAAGCAACTATATATAGTTATATAACTGGGAAAATGAGAACCATATTAAATAATACAACAAGTCAAATTGCTTATTCTATTATCTGAATAGGAAGGAGAGGAGAGGAGAGGAGAGGAGAGGACAGAAGAGGAGACAAGAGGAGAGAAGAAGAAGAAAAGTCTAAAGCAGTTTTTCATCCTATGGAATTAATTTCAGATGATCACATCAAAGTAAGTTGCTAGACTTCAGTTAATGATACTAACATCATTGTGTAACTTCTTTGGTTCCTTAAACTCAAGAATTTCCACCTTTCCTCTCTCTCTCTCTCTCTCTCTCTCTCTCTCTCTCTCTCTCTCCCCCTCTGAAACCAACATGTGGTTTCTCTAAATCAAACACAGGAAAATCTTGTTTTTATAGAGTACTTTTAGGGAGTGCATGGGGTAAGGGAGGAAGGAGCGAAGTATGACATTAATGAACTATTCTTTTAATTGATCATGCAGCAGTCTAAATCACTCATGTGAGCTAATGCAGCTGATAGAACTGCAAAAATAACTATACCAACTATGTACAATTATGTTAAACTATGGATATGTTAATATTTAAGCTATAAATATGTAACCTGAGTCTAAAAAAACATGAAATGAATTGGGTATTTGAATGTTAAACACTGAAAAAGGACAGGTGAGGTAAGTTAGACTTGGGACCAAGGGACTTCATTATCAACCCTAAATATATACATTGGTCAAATTAACTAGATCCATACAACAAAATTATATTTTGTCCTATAGATGCAGCTTCAGCAAAGATACAATTTTTTAGTCCAACTCTCTGATTGTCTTTTCAAGTTGCCAATTCATTTCAATGATCAAATTAACTAGATCCATAAAAAAACTGTCTTTTACTCTAATAGCCATATTCTCTGTGAAGATCTGGTGTCCTTAGTCAAGCTCTGTCTTTTCATCTTGCCAATTGCTTTCAAGTCTTGAGCAGCTGAACATGTGGTAATTTGTGCTCTGAGTATCTAACACAGTGGTTAGTGACATATGTAGATGTCTTTGATAATAGTCCATCAAGCCATCAGGCGAATCAAAGGGGATATTGCCTCAGTTTTATATGGGACACCAGATGCCATCAGTTTAGATATTCAAGGTTTTGTAAATTAGAATTTTCGTAAATATTTCAATCTCAGTATTCATGTTAAGATCTCTGTAAAAAAGAATTTTAATCTATTCACAGTTTCTGAAAAGGACAGTGAGTAATTTAATTGTTACATCATTATTGTCTTCACAATAGAGAGTAATCAACAGAATAAAAAAAAACAAGAAAGAAAAGGAATCAAATGGCAATCTGTATCTTTGATTTTAAAATTGCATAGCCATTCCAGGATCTGTTTATGTCACCTGTTTTGGCTGATGCCAATCCAACATCGAATTACTGACTGATTCATCAATTCTGTCAAGCAATCATTCATCTCAGCGGAATAACTCATAATAGTTGATGAACTGAATTGACCATTAAATTTCAGTCAATATTTATTTAATCACCTCAGCAGCACCATTTATATACATATACAAATACATTCTAGGTATTATTCTTAAGTTATGCCTATGTGGAAAAAAAGAAATGAATCAATAATTCTAGTATTTTTAGCCCCCTTACGCATTAAATGAGACCAAATCCACAGTTACCAGTGTAACTGGGTTATGGTTTAACTAGAAACTAATAACATAGTCCAACATGAGGCTCAATAATGTGCCATTGTCAGAAAAGAACAAATACAAAGAAAAGAACACTTAGGTATAATAAGATAATGACAAGTTTTCTAAGTCATGACATAAGAACATATAAAATATATGACATAATATATATATATATATATATATATATATATATATATGATTTTCATTCTGTTCAATTTAACACTTTTTTATAAAATCCCACAAATAATGTAATATTCAAAATATGAATGATTTTTAGCTCATGTAAAGGGTACTATTGTATATGGCTTCAAGGCTTTGCATCTTATTAAAATGCAAAAGTTTCTGAACACTTAGAGATTCATACTATCTTCTTGCAGAACAATGAAACAACCATATAACTTTAGACCATAGGCTTATTGAATAATGCATAATAAGTTCAGGCCAAAATGGGTTCACCATTTATGAAGTTAATGATTGCATATAGATAACAGTAGCAATGACTCAAGAAGATTTATGTATTTATCAAATAGCCCCATTCTATATGTTTTCAAATAACTCTGTTTTGCTGGGCCAAGTTCCTATGTTAGCTTATATGATCCTTTATGCTTCTTATGTGTATCCAAAAATAGTCAGGGTGCTACTGCTGCTGCTGCTGCTGCTGCTGGTCATGGTGTGTTAAGCAAAACTATTTAGTAAGAATACAAATTCGAATGAACAGAATTTTTTTTAAAACAACTTTCATGCATTCATTAGGATATATACCAGCAGTTAAAGCTTTTGGAGTGATGTAAAAATAGAACCTAGACAGCAGCATAGATTGATTTTCTTTTTGCAGTAAACAGAAACTGTCACCAACAAACACATTGATAGCTAAGCCTACACCAGAATAGCTGAACCAAGGTTTTTCCACTGTACCTTCTGTCTCATTCTCAGAATTGATGCATTGTACCTAAAAATGATATGCTTAATGAGATAAAGGAAGCTTATTCTACAGGCAATCATTTTTTTAAAAAATAGCCCCTGTCCTTTAGCTGTAAGTCTAACTCTTCACTGATGACCAGCACAAAAACAAAGGGCAGCAGGATATAACCATATTAGTTCTTTCTTAGGAACTCAAATATATAGAATTTCCAATAGCTATTTTTTAAGCCTGCTCTATTACCTCCTGTTTTGTTTTTTTTTACAGAGAAAGTCTCCTCCTCCTCCTGTTACCAAAATCTGCATGAAAAAATAAAAATTCAGGGCAAATGTAAGTATATTAATAGATAATTTTCTCTCTCTCTCTCTCTCTCTCTCTCTCTCTCTCTCTCTCTCTCTCTCTCTCTCTCTCTCTCTCTCTCTCCCTTTCTTTAGTTTCAGGTGTAACTCTTAGTAGTTGATGAATTTCCAAGTGGATTTGATGTGGTACCTTTCACTTAGCTTTAATGGTTAAAAATTCTTCAGTTAAAGCAAAAGGGGGGTTGCTTGGAAAGTCTTGGCTTTATATTCTGATGCTGATTTTGGCTATAATCCCATTCTTAGGCAAATTAAAACTTTTATTGTGGAGTTATTATTCAGACAATTGTTCCTAAAATAACATTTTTCCAATTGCTAATTCATTAAGACAAAATGCAGGTAGAAAAATGATCTAATATTCTTTCCAAATGGAAATTGAATCTAGTAAGTTTGATATTTTCTAGGTATCCCTGGGAAGAAGTAAGGGCACCGGAGGGAGACATGCATATAAATCTAGCCAGAGGGGGATGTTTGAGAGAGGGCATAAGTTACAAAATGTTATACCCTTTATGCTTAGTATTATATTTCTTTGATCCTGATCAAGAAAACGAAGCTTCTGGTTTGGACTTCATGCTTCCCTCTGCAGACTCAGGAATCAATGTCATTACACATCTGCTGTGAAAATCCATGCTTGTTTCTGCTATCAAGACTAATATGGGCCTTCCCCAAAGAAATAGTATTTCATTGTTTACCAGAATTGTGTGATGATTTGACTTGGCTGTTAAAGAAACCATGTGACTTCCAATTCTGGCCAAGTTACAATAAGAGGGACCAGATTTACTTTCCTACCTAAAACAGCCAAAAAACCTGGACAACAAAAATAAAACAAATACTTCCAAGGCACTGAATATCAGGCAACGAATGACGGTGAACCTTAAGGAACAATAAACAAGGTGAGCTCTATGATTCCTGAATTTTACTACCTTGATGAGTTCCAGGCTGCAGAACAGGGAGGAGGAATCCAGGTGGAGCCTTGTGGACTCCCTGTGGAGACAGAGCTGAGACCACAGCGATCAAAGTGACTAGAATTAACAGGACAGAGTACAGGAGAGAAGCGAGCTGCACAGAGAGGAAACTTCTGACACCTGTGGAGGGTCCCCTTCAAGTATTCAGCAGAGTACTGATCAGTACATGCAAGTGAGGAAGCTACCAGATCCCTCCCAAAAGAAGTAGAGCTAAATTTGCCCACACTCATGCAAGGCTGGGAACAGTAACTGTTACTACGAGCCAGACAGGAAAACCTCATGATTCACATGGAATTGAATAGAATACACTGTAGGGCCTTGTTTCAGTGCTGGGCAATAATTAGCTCTAGACTGAGTGCTGCTCTAGTCTCACTTAACAAATCTTAAAAGCAAGACCCGAAAGGATCATACTGCTTCCAAATAATTTAACTACATCCCAGAACAAAGCACAAGAATATTTTTGGAATACAAAAATATCTAGCACCTAAGGCTAGCTATATAATTTGCAGAATTCAGTGGAAAATTAAATATGGGCCTCTTGTTAAAAAAGCAGAAAAAAAGTGCCAATAAGTGTGTTAAAGTGTTAAGCTTGTTTTTCCTTTCTTCCAATCTCTCTTTTCATGGTGTTTTTGTTTTGTAATTTTCTACTTAATGTTGTTCTAAGTATAGACAAAGTAAAATTTTAAATTATTACTTGGGATCTTATCATTCATCTTTATATTGTACAATGGCAGTTTTAAATGCAAATATAAGGACATGTAACTCATATGTAGAAATCACCAAAATTATACAATTCTTTCTTGAGCCAGCCAGAGCAGACACACACAAAACAAACTCAGGAAGCTGAAGAGACAGAGGGCCATCCCAAGCATGGAATCAGCCAAGGGAGCTTTCCTTTTGACACAACACACAGTTGAGCACGGAAATCATCTTAGTCACAGGGACATGAGGTGCACGCAGACTGTAACAGGTAGTTGGTGGCCCTGCTGTATGACTTGCAGCGTACACACACGTTTGCACCTGATGACTGCTGGGTTTCTCCTTCCATCAGCCTCTGGACTGGTGTGCCGCACTCCAGCCAGCAGTAAGCTCTGGAGAAAGCCAATCAAGCATGTTCTTTTCCCACAGGTTGCCACCTCAATGAACAGTGAAGGAACAACTTCCAAGAGTCTTTAGGTTGACTGTGCTGGTATGTGCTAGGTACTTGAATGGGGATGGGAAAGAGGTTCAATTCACCCTTATCTAGATATGTTTTCTCTCTTCCAGTCACAGTGGCATTTTTCCATTTCCTGAAATATACTATGCCTCTTCCTGCTGTAAGGACTTGGAGCAGTCTTTATCCTTGCTGTTCAATGTGATGTCTTTCTTACACCCAGTTAACAGCTACTCATTCATCAACTCATAACTAAAAACTTACATCAACAGACGAAACCTTCCTTAATAGCTCCAATGACCCTCTTCAAGGTCAGAAACCTTGTTCCATTCCTCCAGAGCATTTGCCTCCATTTGTAATTATACATTCATTAGTGTGATTAAAAAAATAAAAATCAGGATTTCTCATTTGATTCTAAACTAAATGAGAGGGGATATGTGTCTATGTTTCACTCACCATTGTATCTCTAGCTCTTGAAACATATTTGTTGGACAAAGGTAAGAAAGGAAGGAGGGAAAAAGAAAAGGGAGGGAGCTGGAGGAGGAACATAAAGCTCCAGACAGAAACATCATAGACAATAGCAGTTAAAACTATGTGATTCTTAATAGAGGATTAAAAAGCAATCAGAGAGAGTGTGTTCACCTTCATCATTTACTTGGGTAATGTAAACATACCTTGTGGTACCAGAAGGCAATATTATTAAGGGACATTTTGCTATTGTCATAACACCTTCAGAAAACTAAAATTCTCATTTACTCAGACTTTCTTTTATCAGTTAATTTATAATCATTGATATTTCTTTTGTGGAAATTGCTATTTGACAACTATTACATTATGTTTAGATGCACTGATAGCAATGCATTTTGTCATGACAACTGAGTAATTAATATGTGTGCTGTTACATTTAGACTGCATTCTCCCTAAACCTGTATTATTTACTTTTCTTTTGAAGCTATTATTGGCTATCAGGTATATGTACACAATATTTGGTGGAACACTAGTTTTGGAAAAAACACAATACGTTTCTTTTAGTCATCATTTTTCTTTTAATACAAACCTATTTAGGACATTTTATAAAATAATATTTTGATAAAAGAACTCTAATGGCTTATTTAGAATCATCATGGGCCATGGTGTCTCAATGCTTCCAACATAATAAAGCCATTCTTTCCTCAATTGTCTGACCTTTTACAGCTCCATGCTGTAGAGCATGGCTACAAAACAATGAAGGTTTTGTTTTGTTTTGTTTTTATATTATTGAACCAGCACATATTACAGAGTGATATTTGGAGTTGTTGTGCCAAGACTAACATCACTAATTCTTCTAGCTATCTAGAGTGACAATATTGACAGTAGTGGCTGAATGGATGTTTTGGAGTCCAGAGTGGCTAGGCCCAAATCTTGACTCTATTACTGTATATATTAGTTTGGTGACTTTGGAGAAGTTTTTTAACTTCCCTTACTTTGCTCATCTGTAAAATAAGTATAATAATTCTGTTAATATCCCAGGTTGATTTAGTGAATATCTAGTAAGTTACTAAATTTGAAAAGCTTAGGGCAATGCCTGATACAAAGCAAAGGACTCAGTAAATATTAGCTATCATCATTAGTAATTGTACATATGGTGGTGAGTAGACTTAAAAGAAACTTGCATAAAATGGACTAAAATTATGCTGGTTGGGTGAAACATAAAATTTGGTCATATATATGATGAGCTTCTTACTATCTCGTGCAAAGTGCAAGAGGATTGAGCTTGGATTCAGGAGAACACAGTGACTGAAGTGTAATTACGTTGGCATGATTCACGTCCTCTCTGAATTTTAGTCCCTCCTCTCTCAAATGAAAATATAATCTGTTCTGTCTTCCTTCAAGACTTGTTGGTATAACCAAATAAAATAATACCTTTTAAAGCACTTTGTGTACTGTAAAGCTCTATGCAAATTTGAGGCGTTTTTATCAAAATGACCTTAAGCTCAGTTGCTCAAAAAATATTGTCATATCATGAACTACATCATTTGGATGCCTGTGATTTACTTCCAGTTTGCAGTGTCTTTCTCCTCCCGAATAAAGTAGAAAATCACTGAACTGACAGTCAGCTGATGAAGATTCTCTTTCTTGGACTGCCACCAATTAGCTGTGTGATCTGGGAAAACTACTCCTCATTTCTGTGCCTCTGTTTCCTCATGTAAAATGAATTATCTCAATTTAGTTGATTTCTAAGGTGCCTACCAGTTCTGACATCCAAGAACATTAACTAATCTTTGGAATTAACTCTAATAGGTCTCCAAAAAAGGGGGAAGAGCATGCATTACCTGGGGTGCTTCTAAAGCCAGGAGTGAACGTATATTTTTACTTGAGTTCTTGGTTCCAATCAATATCAATAGCCACAAGGGTGCAGACAGAATAAACTCAGACAAACCTCTTTTAATGGCTATTCCAGGTTCTGGCTGTAGTCCAAGATTTGACCACAGCCTAGGTAACTGGGCTGGTCTAATCAGTCTCCAACAAGTTTCGCATATTGGAAGGAGACTCATGAAGCCATTCTTAGATTTTATTCATGGACTGCTAAAGATGTGTATTCTCTTTGGTGCTACACTCATGGAATTAAGACCAGGTCTTATTTAGAACTGCTCAAGCTATATTCATGGGAGCTCATTATGTGCTTTTCCCCCCAGAACAGTATTTCTGTCTGAGCCTTCAGGTGGCAGGCAACTTGAATGAGGAAGTTAAATATCACTGGCTGCCCTGTTAAAGCTTTGCTGAGATTTCCACAGTGTATGGGGTAAGTCATTTTGGGACTTTAGGCTCTCAGTAGTCCTCTTAGAATAGTTGGAGCAATTACTTTAGAGGCAAACATGGACTAATCATTTTGAAATTTCACTTTAAGTCCACAGTCTTTTTGAGTTACACAAGCACTAAAATGACCTCAAGAGATTCATGTCTCAGGACCTGGTGACAGCCCACAACCAAGCACTGCTGGCAAATATTTCAGCACCACAAATGTGTAAAAGTGCTTTCTTTATTTTCTCACTCTAAAAGCACATTGCCAGAGATCCAAGTAGCTTTTATAGTGTAGATTATACAATCCCTGAGACTAAAGAGTGACTCCAAACTTGAAGAGAATATCCTTATTTCTGAGTAGTTATTAATAGCAAAGGGGCAACCAGACATATTATTTAGCTCTGATAAGGCTCACCACTCATGACTCTGAACTTCTGAAATGTATCATTTGATTCATGAATTTACTAACGAGTCCTAAATCTAGATGTGTAATCTCAGTACTTGCTGTTATAGTACTCAATATTGAACAGTGATGTTAAGGTTAATTGCAAGCAATTCAATAATGGGGTCCCCTTCTCACTTAGAAAATGTTGTGTTTGTTTCTGTTCACTTGAGAGAAGTATGCAGGAATAAACATGCTGGTAGATTAAATGTGCGTTTCTATTGGTTGTCTGAAAGAGACACATTCCTGTCTTAGACAGTGAAATGAGAACTGGGGAGTAGTGCTAAAGTGCTCCCAGTCTTTAAAATAGGTATTTCAAGGCTAGGCTGGACAAGCATAAAGCAGTGTGGGGCCTCCAGATGGGGGCTGATACAAATTCATTTTCAGGCCTCAGAATGTTTTTTAGCCAAACTCAGATAGATAGAGTGGAAACCCATAGGGCCTTGCTCCATGAGGTCATCTCTCCAGAGTACTTCTTCCACAAAACCTCCCCTGACAATTCAGGGACACAGAAAATATGTTTTCTCTAACTATAGTTAAGTATCTTTCTTTTCTATTACCCAAGATTTATTTCACAATATTTTATTTTGTTATTTATTTCATGAACAACTTTCTTTATCTCACTAGTAACTAAGTACCTTTTGAGCAGGGGACGTGCCATATTATCCTTGCCCTTGTCCCAGTGGTGCTGATCATATTCTATGCCACATTGTAGGTGTTTAATAAATCTCTTCTGGGTTATTTCTTTTCTTCATACATATAAACTAGAAGGCTTATCTAATTGGATAACCTAGGGAGTTTATCTAATTTTGAAATGCTAATTTCTCAGCTAATTCTTATTCAGATTTGGCTTTTCTGACAGTATCTAGTCAGAAAAGGGAAACTGCTCCTTTCTGGGGTTATTTGATTTCACAATCTGCTTCTTCCTGAAACAATGAAGTTGAAGTTTGTTTTATTTTGTTTTGTTTTTTATCTGCTAGACTTTCTAAATACTAAAAAATTGCATGCAATTGTACTTAATATGAAGCATCCTCTATCCTGGAGAGGAAGTTGTCATTCTAACTTTGCTAAGGAGTACAAGATCAAGTTACTAGATCACTTAGTTAGTACACTGTAAGGCGTTCTGTTACTGGATGGATCTCAATGCCTGAGAAAGTAAATGGTAAACTGAATGTCATCCAATTCACAAGCTTCTAATCATGACCGGCTGGTGTTTATTGGTCTTATGCCAATAAAGGCGTCCAAAAATGACAAATATAACTGGATCAGAGAGCATTTGGCTCCAACTCACTTTCAGTTAGAAATAAAATGATGTATTCCATATCTTTTTTTTCTGAATTGGTGTGTATCATCAACTTTCTACACCTCCCCCTGAACAATCTCTGCAATGTAGCAGAAAAGGATATCATTTGAAAAACTCATTAAGGGTGAAGAGAGCTAACTTTATTTTCTCACTGTTTGCATTTATAAATGGTTCAGTTTTTGTATTCTTCCTTTTCAAACTTTAATACTGCCTTCCTAATAAAAACAAACAAGTGGAGAAGAGGAAATGTTCCATTTTAACTTGACATCTAAAGACACAATAACAGCATGAAGAAAACTGAGTAAAGAAGATAAACTCTGTATGAATTATGGCAAGGATAAATCTTGTGGAATCTCTCAATCCTACAACATGGGAATAATCCAGTTTTCAAAAAATTACTGCTCAAGGAAATCAAGCCAATGATACAAATTAACATTTCAAGATAGTATTGTATAATTTTAATAACATGGATTAGGCCAACTTTTAAAAGAGAGATAGAATCCAGTTGGTTTAAAAAGTTTTTAATACCATTTACATTAACACTATCCAAAATGAAATACTTAGGTATAAATCAAACAAAGTATGTACAATATCCATATAATGAAAATTACAAAACTCTGATGAACAATATAAAAATAAATAAATAAATAAATCTAAATATGTGGGGAGATATTCCATGTTCATAGATAGGAAGATTCAATACTGTCAAGATGTCAGTTCTTTCCAATTTGATCTATAAATAATGTAATCTCAACCAAGGTCCCAAGTTATTTTGTGGATATCACAATGATTCTAAAGTTTTTATGCAGAGGTGAAATACCTTTGATAGCCAACACAATGTTAAAGAACAAAGTTGGAGGACTGATACTATCAGACTTTAACATACATAAGAAAAAATGGTCACCATCACTAGTCATCAGGAAAATGCAAATCAAAACCACAATGAAATACCATTTCACACCTGTCAGAATGTCTATCATCATATGGTCAACAAATATCAACTGTTGTCATGAAGATTTAGAGAAAATGGAACCCTAGTGCATTGTTGGTTGGAATATAAATTAGTGCACCCATTATGGAAAACAGTATGGAGGTTTCTCACAAAACTAAAAATAGAACTACCTTAAGACCCAGCAATTCCATTTCTAGGTATTTATTTGAAGAACTCCAACACACTACTTTGGAAACTTATATGCACCCCTATGTTCATTGCAGCATTATTTACAATAGCCAAAATATAGAAGCAACCTAGATGAAAGGATAGAGAAAATGTCACACACACACACACACACACACACAGTGGAATAATACTCAGCAATAAAAAAGAATGAAATCTTGCCATTTGTGACAACATGGATAAACCTAAAGGGTACTATGCTAAGTGAAATAGATCAGACTGAGAAAGACAAATATCATAAAATTTCACTTACATGTGGAATCTAAAAAAAAATACAAATGAACAAATAAAATGAAACAAAAACAAACTCATAGAAGCAGAGAGGAGATGGGGAGATGGTGAAAATGTGAAGGGGAATATAGTCAATAATACTGTGATAACTTTGCATGGTTACAGATGATTACTAGACATAGTGTGGTGATCACATCATAAGTTATATAAATGTTGACTCACTATATAGTACACCTGAAAGTAATATAATACTGTATATTAGCTATACTTAAATCTAAAAAATCAAGAAATAAGACAATATAAATAATCAAGATAGTGTGGTATTGGCAAAAGAATGGACATATAGATTCATGAAACAGAATAGAGAGCCCAGAAATAGGCCCCCATAAATATAGTCGATTGATCTTTTTTTTTTTAAGATTATATTGGGGAATTGGGGAAAGGGAACAGCATTGGGGAATCGGGGAAGGGGAACAGACAAGTTGCTGTCCTTTTGTTCTTCAGTCTAGTTGTAGAGGATGTCACTTCACTGGCTCATGTTGGTATTATCATTGCGCTCTTCCCCAGTGAGGCAGATCGGTCGCTGGCCACTGGACGGCCACTCACGGCGGCTCTTGGCAGCTCACACTGGCTGCTGGCCACTCACGCTGGCTGCCGGCCACACACAGAAGCTTATGGCAGCCCACTGCGGCTTCACTGCAGCCTATGCCAACGCCAGCAACTCATGGCAGCCGAGCTCCAGGTCGAGCTGTTGTTCACCATCTTAGCTGTAGAGGGTGCAGCGTCACTGGCCCTCATGTGGGATTCGAACTAGGGCCCTGCTGCTCAGAGCTGGTGTCCCAAGCCAGCTCTTAACCAACACGCCACTCGGCCGGCCCATCGGTTGATCTTTGACCAATGGGAAAAGGCAATACAACAGAGCAAAGGTAGTCTTTCGAACAAATGGTGTTGGAACCACTGAACATTGACATGTAAAAAAATGAATTTAGGCACAGACATTATAGCCTTCAAAAAATGAACTCAAAATGGTTCACAGAACTAAATGCAAAACAGAAAAGTATAAAACTCTTAAAAGATAATGTAGGAGAAAGCCTAAATGGCCTTGGGTGTGGTGATGCCTTTTTAGATACAACACCAAAGATACGTATAGTCCATGAAAGAAATAATTGATAAGCTAGACTTTATTAAAATTTAAAAAATTGTGAAAGACAATGTCAAGAGAAAAAGAAAAACCACAAACTGGGAGAAAATATGTACAAAAGATTCATCTGATAAAGAGCTGTTATTCAAACATAAAAATAATTATTAAAACTCAACAATAACAAAACAACCTTATTAAAAATGGTCCCAAGCCCTTAACAGATATCTTATCAAAGAAGATATCTACATGGCAAATATGTATATGAAAAGATGCTCAATATCGTATGTCATCACAGAAATGCTTATTTAAACAATAATGAGATACCACTACACACCTATTAGAATGGCCAAAATCCAGAGCTCTGACAACACCAAATGTTGGTCAGGATGTGGAGCAACAGAAACTCTCAGGTGTTACTGGTGGGAATGCAAAATGGGCCAGCTGTTTTGAAAGACAGTTTGGCGGTTTCTTACAAAACTGAACATACTTTTATACAATCTAGCAACCATGCTTCTTGGTATTTACCCAAAAGAACTGACAACTTATGTCTACACAAAATCGTGTACAAGGATGTTCATAGAAACTTGATTTATTATTGCAAAACATGGAAGAAACCAAGATGTCTTTCAGTAGGTAAATGGATAAATGAACTGTGGTACATCCAGTTGTAACAATGGAAAATTATTCAGTGCTAAAAAGAAATGAGCTATGAAGTCATAAAAAGACTTGGAAGAACCTTAAATGCATATTACTAAGCGAAAGAAGCCAATCTGAAAAGAGCACATACTATACAATTCTAACTATATGATATTCTGTAAAAGGCAAAACTACAGAGACAGTAAAAACGTCACTGGTTGCCAGGGGTGACAGTGGGGGAAAAGGATAATAAGTGGAGCACAGATAATTTTTAAGGCAGCAAAAATACTCTGTATATTAACATAATGATAGATACATGTCATTATACATTTGTCCAAACCCATAAAATGTACACCAAGAATGAACCATAATGTACGAGGTCTGACAATTAAGTTCGTGAACTTGTTGCAAAGATGTTACTAACCTTTTTTGATATCAGAGGGATTATTCATTATGAATTTGTACCAACTGGATAAGCAGTTAACCAAGTTTACTATTTGGAAGTGCAGAAATGGCTATGTGAACAAGTTAGACAACTTGAACTTGTCTCCAACAATTCAAGGATCTTGTGTCACAACAATGCACCAGCTCACATGGCACTGTCTGTGAAGGAGTTTTTAGGCAGTAAGCAAATAACTGTATGGGGACATCCTCCTTACTCACCTGATCTGCCCCCAATGACTTTTTTCTTTACCTGAAGATAAAGGAAATATTGAAAGGAAGACACTTTGAGGACATTCATGACATCAAGGGTAATAATGATGACAGCTCTGATGGCAATTCCAGAAAAAAGTGTTCCAAAATTGCTTTCAAGGGTGGACTGGGCACTGGCATCAGTGCACAGCTTCCCAAGGGGAGTACTTTAAAGGTTACCATAGTGATATTCAGCAATTAGGTAGGAAGCACTTCTTCTAGGATGAGTTCATGAAGTTAATTGTCTGACGTCATAAACTATGAACTTCTGGTGATTATGATGTGTCATCGTAGGTTCACCAATTGTAACAAATATAACACTCTGGTGGGGAATGTTGATAATGGAGGAGGCTATGCCTGTGTCATAGTAAAAGATATATGAGAAATCCCTCAATTTTGCTGTGAACCTAAAATTCCTCCAAAACATTAAGTTTTAAATTTAGAAAGACATGGACTTAGAGGATTTGGGTTGAAAATTTTTATGGACAGTGCCTTTAATTGATACAAAATTATTCAGATTTTCTATTTCTAATTCAGTCAGTTGTTGCTAGTTTATTTCTTTCAAGGAATCAGTCTATATGTTCTAAGTTATAGAATTAATGCACATAAAATTATTGTTAATATATTTTTTTGTATCTGTGGGGCCTATAGTAATTTTCCTTCCATTTATGACATTAGTAATTTGTATCTTTTCTTTTTTTTCTATTAAGAGTCTGAGTAGAAGTTTATGAATTATATTAATATTTCAAAGAATCATTGAATTCAGTTATTGTTTTTCTGGTTTCAATTTCATCGATTTCTGTTGTTATCTTTATTGTTTCCTTCCTTCTGCTTGCAATAGTGTAATTTCCTTATGGTGAGAGAATCCACTATCAATGATTTAATTTTTTAAAATTTATTTTATTGAGATATAATTGACATATAGCAGTTTGTAAATTTAGGGTGTACAACATGTTGATTTGATGCACTTATATATTGCAGCAAGATTAGCACCATAATGTTTACTAACACATTTATTACCTCACATAACTGTCATTTCTAGATAATAAATTTAAAGATTCATTTTATGCCCAGAATATGGTCTACTTTGACTAATGTTTTGTGATTACATGTAATGAGTGTGTAATCTGCTGTTGTTGGGTGACATGTTCAATTGATGTCAACTAGGTCAAATTGATTGATCATGCTGTTCATGTCTTATATACCCTCACTGATTTTTTCTTCTTGTTCTTTCCATTACTGAGAGGTGAGTTTTGAAGTCTTCAAATATATAGTTTTTATTTTAATCTATTTGACCTTTCAGTTCTTTTTTTTAAGGTTTTTATTGGGGACTTGGGGGATGGGAAGAGTGCTGGGGAATAGGGGGAAGGGGAACAGACAAGTTGCTGTCCTTTTGTTCTTCAGTCTAGTTGTGGAGGACGTTGCTTCACTGGCCCAAGTTGGCACCATCATTGCGCTCTTCCCAGGCGAGGCAGATCAGTCCCCAGCTTCTGGATAGCCACTCACTGCGACTGCTGGCCACTCACGCTGGCTCCTAGCTACACACGGTAGCCCATGGCAACCCACTGCAGCAGGGGCTGCAGCCTACACTGTCGACTCACGGCAGCCCAGCTCCAGGTTGAGCTGTTGTACAGCATCTTAGCTGTGGAGGGCAGTGTCACTGGCCCTCATATGTGGGATACAAACCAGGGCTCTCTGGTGTCCCAAGCCAGCTCTTAACAAACATGCCACTCTGCCTGCCCTGACCTTTCAGTTCTATCACATTTTTGTTTCACATACATTTAAGTTCTGATTTGGGGTATATAACTAAATTGTATTAGTGTGTCTTCTTGATGAATTGACTCCTTTTACCATTGTATAATCATTTTCTTTATCCTTGGTAATAATATTCTTTTTAAAAATTATTTATTTGTTTTTTTCAGTTACAGTTGACATTCAATATTATTTTGTATTAGTTTCAGGTGTACAACATAGTGGTTAGACATTTATGTAATTTATCCACCGATTCCCTCAATTAGTCTAGTACTCACCTAGCACTCTATATAGTTGTTACAACATTATTGACTATGTTCTCTATGCTGTATTTTACATCCCCATTACTATTTTGTATTTCTTAATCCCTTCACCTTTTTCACCCACTTCCCTAATCCCTCACCCCTCTAGCAACCATCAGTTTATTCTCTGTACCTATAAGTCTATTTCTGTTTCGTTTGATCATTTTGTTGTTGTTCTTTAGATTCCACATCTAAGTGAGATTGTTCGTATTTGTTTTTCTCTCTCTGACTTATTTCACTTAGCATAATACCTTCTAGGTCCATCCATGTTGTTGCAAATGGTAAGATTTCATTCTTTTTTATGGCCAAATAATATTCCATTGTATATATGTACCACTTCTTCTTTATCCAATAGTCTAGTGATGGGCACTTGGGTGGCTTCCACTTCTGGGTATTTACCCAAAGAAAACCCAAACACTAATTCGAAAAGATATATGCACCCATATATTCATTGCAGCACTATTTGTAATAGCCAAGGTATAGAACAAATGCTTGGTAATATTCTTTCTGAAATCTATGCTTTTTGATGTTAATATAGTGGATCCAGTTTGGTTTTTTAGGGGGAATGAGGGTTTGCATGGCATATCTTTGCCCATTCTTGCACTTGTATCCTAATTATAACTATCTTTCAAATGGATTTCTTGTAGAGAGTATATGGTTGATTGTTGTCACACATGTGAATTAGGAAACAAGATCATCAGCAGACAACAAACACTGGAAATAATGATTTGAAGGTCTGAAGAGATGAAAAAAAGTTTGGAACTATCATCTAGATGAGTAAATAGATTAGGAAATGTATCAGACTTACAAGCATATGAAGCTTTTGTGTTTGTGTTGTAAGTTAGTTAACTGTCCTTGGGGAAAGTTTTGACAAACACAAACATAAGATTATGGATAAATTAATTATCCTTTTGCCATGGAATAGTTTACAAATAGCCAATATTTAACTCTTTCCATGAATTATGGAGTGCATTGTCTCCCTTTCAATGTGTGCCAGTCTTGTGACTTTCCTTCACCAATTGAATGCGACAGAAGTGAGGTTGTATAAGGTCTCAAGAAGCTTCCAACTTTCACTCTGTTGGAGTAGTATTGCCATATGAAAATCATCAAAAACTTCTCTGAGGATGGGTGGCCATGGTGAGACAGAGGCACAGTCATGAAGTAACGCCAGCTATACCAGCTTGTCCAACCATCCCAGATGAGGAACCTATTTGTCTTATGTGTAGAACCAGTGGAAATCACATGGAGCAGTGATAAGCCTAATCAGTTGGATGCAGCTCAAATTGTCAACCTATAGAATCATGAGAAAATAAATTCTTGTTCTAAGCCACATGTGCAACAGAAGAAAAAAGAAACATTCCTTCCCAGATAAACTGTCCTTAAACATAGTAATTCAAAAGTTCCCTACCATGACAGTATTGCTTGATTGAGAAATTTGTTATACTTAACACCAAATGATGACTACTCCTCAGTAAGTTTCCAATGACCTCACTAAACAGGTTTCAGTGTCTGTAATATGTGCTGTTTTTTTATTAAATTATTTTTTATTATGAAATACACATTTTTTAGAGTTAGTTTCAGCTGTACAACACAGTGCAATAGTTATACTTTTTACCCCTCGAAGTGACAACCCCCCTCCCCCAATCCGCCGCCCC
>NW_017731667.1:945142-946699 GCF_001890085.2 Hipposideros armiger | reverse complement strand
GTTGAGGATTTTTGCATCTATGTTCATTAGGGATATCGGCCTGTAGTTTTCTTTTTTTGTAATATCTTTGTCTGACTTTGGGATCAGAGTAATAGTGGCCTCATAAAATGTGTTTGGGAGCCTTCCCTCCTTCTGTATTTTTTGGAATAGTTAGAGGAGAATAGGTATTAATTCTTTTTTGAATGTATTGTAAAATTCTCCTGTGAAGCCATCTGGTCCAAGACTTTTGTTTTTTGGAAGCTTGTTGATTACTGACTCAATTTCTTTGGTAGTAATCAGTCTGTTCAGAGTTCTGTTTCTCTTTGGTTTAGACTTGGTAGATTGCAAGCTTCTAGAAATTTATCCATTTCTTCCAGATTGTCAAATTTGTTGGCATATAGCTGCTCATAGTATTTTCTTACAATTTCCTGTATTTCTGTGGGATCTGTTGTCACTTCCCCTTTTTCATTTTTGATTTTATTAATTTGGGTCATCTCTGTCTTTTTCGTGGTGAGTCTCGCTAAGGGCTTGTCGATTTTGTTTATCTTTTCAGAAAACCAGCTCTTGGTTTCATTGAACTTTGGTATTTTTTTTTTGGTCTCTATTTCATTTATTTCTGCTCTGGTCTTTATTATTTCCTTTCCTTGTACTCCTTTTGGGCTTATTTTGCTGTTCTTTGTCCAGTTCCCTTAGGTGTAAAGATAGACTGTTGATATGACATTATTCTTCTTTCTTTAGATAGGCCTGCAATGCTATGAATTTTCCTTTTAGGACTGCCTTTGCTGCATCCCATAGATTTTAAGTTGTTGTGTTTTCATTATCGTTTGTCTTGTAATAGCTTTTGATTTCTTCCTTAATCTCAGTTTTGACCCAGTCGCTATTTAGTAGCATGTTATTCAGCCTCAATGTGTTTGTGTGCTTTCCAGGTTTCTTTTTATAATTGATTTCTAGCTTTATAGCATTATGGTCAGAGAAGATGTTTGATATGATTTCAATCTTCTTAAATTTATTGAAACTGGTTTTGTGTCCTAACATGTGGTCTATCTTGGAAAATGTTCCATGTGCATTTGAGAAGAATGTATATTCTGTTGCTTCGGGGTGAAATGCTCTGAAAATATCAATTAAATCTAGCTGGTCTATAGTGTCATTTAAGGCCACGTTTTCTGTGTTGATTTTCTGTCTGGAGGATCTGTCCATTGGTGACAACGGAGTGTTGAATTCCCCTACCACGATAGTATTGCTGTTGATCTCTGTCTTTATTTCTGTCAAAATCTGTTTTATATATTTAGGAGCTCCTATTTGGGGTGCATAGATGTTTACTACGGTTATGGCCTCTTGTTGAGTTGATCCTTTTATTATTATGTAGTGTCCTTCTTTGTCTTTTATTGTAGTCTTCATTTTAAAGTCTATTTTTTCTGAAATAAGTATTGCTACTCCCACTTTTTTCTCATTTCCAGTTGTGTGCAATATCTTATTCCATCCCTTTACTTTCAGTCTGTGTGTGTCTTTCGATCTGAGATGAGTCTCTTGTAAACAGCATATGCATGGGTCCTGTTTTCTTATCCACTCAGCCACTCT
>NW_017731667.1:915377-944057 GCF_001890085.2 Hipposideros armiger | reverse complement strand
AAAAAGAAAAAAAAAGGAAAGAAGAAAAAAAGAAACAGGGGGGTGCTCTCTGCCTGCTTTAATCTGTAGACCACTTACTCAGCAATAGAGAGACTCTGGGCGACTCAGCACCAGCTGTTGGGTGGAAGGGCTCAGTGCGTCATGCGCCAACCTCCCTCTAGACTTGAATTAAGCTTCCCACAATTAGTTGCTGTGTGCTCTGGAACTGTGCTCACCACCAAAAATCCTCACAGGTTGTTGCGGGCTGTCTGCTGCTGCAAAAAAAACCCCTGTGGCCTGCAGAGGTAGGAGCCAGGGACCAGGGGCTCAGGGTGCCCCTGGCAACACAGCTCTAGGTGGGCCGGGCAGGCCCCCAAGGCACCACAGGGTGTGGTCAGTGGCCCCCACCAAATCAGAGCAGCATGCACTCCTGCATCAGCAGCCAACCCACACAAACTCACCTGGAAACCCCCGGCTGAATCACGCAGGTGCAAAGCTCACGGCCCTACACTCCCATGAAAACTCCCTGTCTCAGCCTGTCCCAATCAGCCACTCAAATATCAGGTCGAGCAGCCCGACAGTCAATTGCCACCAAGACAACTCTGCATGCGCAGTGCGGAAATCAGGGACCTAACGAGAGTCGCGCACTTCTGGGTCTCAATAAGCAGTCTGTTGTAGTCAGAGCACGTTTGCCCAGTGTTTCCCTGGCTACGCAGCACAAACAGTATGGAGGGTTGGGATCCAAGGCCGCATGCGCACGCATGCATGCACACACGCATGTACACATGCACACACGCACACCTGCGCCAATTCCAGCTGACCAATGCAGTCCCAGACCTGAGTCTCTGTGGGAGGGCCCAGCCCTGAAAAAATGGCGGCCTCCTGTGCACTACTCGTGTGCAAGCTCCACACCAGGGAAACAATGGTACCAAAAACCCGCAGCTCCCGCAACAAAGGCACTCAGTTCAGTCCTTCCCGGAGGCTCCTGGGCCCTGCTCACAAAGCTACTCCCTCCACCAGAAAGCAGGTGAGTGCTCACCAGCGAGCGAGTTGGTTTGCCGGCTCCACTGTTTCTCCAGCTGCCCTCAGCATCACCAAGCCGAGCAAAGAGTCCTCACTATTTTCTCCTTCCAGCTATCATAGAATTCCTCTTCCTGACAACGTAACTCTGGGGTGGTGAGCGCGGTGTGGGGCCGGAGGGTCTCGCCCCCAACCGGAGAAGCCTCACCACCGCTGAGGTGTCCTTCACGGGGTTCGCCCTCTCTCATCTCCGCCCCTCCTACTGGACTTGACATGGCCTCCTCTTGGATACGTGCTCTTTTAACAATCTGAACTCCGACTTTCACATTACTTAGGTTTAGTGACTGTTTACTTCATTTTCTCCCAATAGACTGGCAACCCAATTGAGGGAAAAACTTGTGTCTACCTTGTTTGTTGTTATATCCGTCACATAAACAGTGCCTTGGTACACCTCACATGTTAAGTATTTATTGAAAAAAATGAAATCTAGTAGATATTTTCTTTATCCTTTTATTCCTTTTTCTTCTGGATGATTTCAAAGAAACATTTTAGAATTTAGGAGTTTTTGACCAACTTATTTGTGTTTTCCTGGTATTTTCTTGGTTTTATCACTAAAAGTCCCACGTCCTCAGAACCTACTCAGTCCTGGGAAAACCTAGATGTTTGGTCACCCTAGTATTAATGGAAATTGCAAATATAAGACAAGATGAAAATAATAATTATGTTAAAAATCAATGGTCTGTCTTATGATAGGAGTTCTCTATCACTAGAAAAGTATGAATGGAGAGTTTTGATTACCGTCCAGTCCAATGGCTACAGAGGTTTTTATTAGACATTTGTTTATTTATGAGGATGTCAGTTTCTCAAAGTGCAGTTCATGGTCATGGGTACTTATCTAAAATGCTTAAATCTAGGCTTACCTAGATTTGCTCAATCAATACCTTTAGAGATAGGGCCTGGGTTTCTACCTTTTAATAAGCTGCATAGGTTAGTCTGATGCACATTAGAATTTGAAAATCAGAATTCAATACTGGAATTATGTGAGAAAACAATACAATTACAACAATGTAATCATATCATTATTGAATGTAGACTTCTTTATGGAATGGAGGAAGAAGAGGTAAGAAAGACATTGTATTTTGGCCTGCTGGTAATAATAAATAACTTTTTAAATCTTTACAATGTCCTAGATACCAAGAGAAGTGTTACATATTTAGTCTCACTGAGGATCTGATTTGATGGAGGTAAGTAACTACCCCCAAATAAATTAGATTCTTCATTTTACAGTCTTATAATATGGGGGTCAGCATAAGTAAAATGGAGGAAAGATACTATAAGATATATTGGCAAGGAGAGAAAATTACATACATTCCAAAAATTTTAAACAGAAAATATAAAAATATGAAATTAGAAAACAATCAATGAGGATTGTCAAAAAATTTTGGCACAGCTCTCTTGGCAGGAAACAGCAGTCTTTCCAATATTTGGAGCTATTATGTGCTCCCTGTATCTCCTCTCTTTCAGGTGGAACATCCACTATTGTTTTTCTTACTATTCGTATTTCTTAATTTCTAGACCCTGATTGCCACCTGCATCTTTATTCTTTTCCGTATCTTGTTACATTAATTATAAACTGCATGTTGGGCTCTGCTTTTACAAAGTGGGGAATATAATGCTACCATAATACTTGGTTGATAGTTTGGTTGCTTATAGACTCTTATAATAAATGTATTTTCTTTCAGAAATTTGAAGACATTACTCCATAGCCTTCTAGAATCTAGCATCGCTGTGGGGAAATCTGCAGCCAATTTGATCCATATTCCTTTGGAGTTTACCTTTGCTGTATTTATTTTAAAGTGGAGAAACTTTTAGGATCTTATTTTTATTCTTAGTGTTATGAAACTTCATTAGGAAGTTCCTAAATAGTTATTTTTTACTCATTCTGAATGGCAGGCTGCAGGCTCTTTTCAGTTCGACAATTTAGTCTCACTCCAGCTCTGGGATATATTCTTCTATTACTTGTTCCATTATTTTCTGTTAGATTTCTTGGATTGACCTGTTAGGCCTTTTATCTTCTTCTTATAGTATATATCTCTATGTCATGTGATTTAATTTCTGAGATAGTTTCTCAAATTTGTTTTTCTAGCCTATAAGAAACTGGCACAATAATGCTCAAAGGAGTGAATAGAACTCAAATCAATGTGGTGACCTGATAGAAATGGAATAGAATTGGTAAATCTGAGAGTAAGTCTGAGACTTAACTCATGCTATAAACCAATATTTCAAAAATTTCAGATGAATGAAAGACTTAAATATAGAAATTGGACTCAAGAGTAGATAAATTATTTTTTTAAATGGCAGAAGGAATGAACAAATTATCACCTACCTTGGAATATAAATATATTTTTATATATTCTGCTAAGTATAAAAGCAAAGAAAGAAAAATAATAAATTTGATTACATAGATATTAAAATAATCACTAATTATACAACAAAAAAATCTACCTTAACACAAAGCAAACTACAAAGTAAGGGAAATATTTGCAAGTTTTATGGCATATGATGGTTAGTATCCTTAATATAAACAGAGCTCTTAGAAAGCAGTAAGAAAAATAGGAATAAGCCCCCAAAGGCCAATGAATGGGAACAGACAATTTTTCAAAAGGGAAATACAAGCAGCCAATAAAGCATGGAGCAGGGATATTGTCATGTTCATTTCTATGTCCCCAGTAACAAGAGCAAGACTGCTAACTAAAAGGCACTCAATTAGCATTTGTTGAACAAATAGATGGAAAATGTAACTTCACTTTTAATTATATAAATGCAAATGAAAATAATAAGATAAAATATTTTACCTATAAAATTGGCAAAATATTTTTAAATGATACTATCTAGTGTTGGCAAGTTTACAGAAAAAATAACTACTCACATCCACTGCAATGGTAATAATTACCAGAAATTTTCTGGAAAGGGATAAGGAAAGTATTAAATGATCTTTTAACCCAGAAATTCAATTAAACAAATAATTGGAGATGTTCCAAAGATTTATCTAAAGTATGTTCAGTGCAACATATTTTATAAGACAATTTATAAACTATTTAAATGAGCCAGTATAAGGATTTGTTTAAATGAATTATATCCATCAAAAGACTGACATATTTTTAGGAATTAAGGCTGGTATAATAAAAAATATATAAGAATCTGTAGAAATGCTAAAGCTATAAGGGAAAAAGTAGTGTAAAAAGTAAGAAACATTATTTCTAAATTTTATTGCCTGTAAGAAAATGGTGAGTCCTGTTCAATGGGGGGCTTTTGCTTTGCTGAGCTCCTTGATGGAAATGATCATGAGCTCTTGGGTAGTAGGTGAGAGAGAACTGAATTATTCTGCAAAACACATAGGTGCAGCAGGTGAAATTATGTTGGGAAAACCCTGAAGGACAATAAAAAGAGCTAGTAAGAAACAGCAGGGAGAAAAATTATGTATACCATTCTGAGCTTGACTAAGAAGGGACTTTAAGAACAGAAATGTCTGAAATCAATTTAAAATTATTTGCTCTATCTTTGTCTTCTTTGTAGGAGGAGTGAGAAAAGTCAATGGGATGAGGAGATATGATGTAAAGTCCCCATTCTGGCTCCTGTACAAAGTCTTCAATAAAGTTGACAATTTCTTAAGAAGGCCTTTGCCGGACATGTAAGCAACTATGAAGTGACTTGAACCCTGTCTCCTGATCATAATCAGAGGCCTTATCCATTAGGCCACGTGATCAATAGGCAGTAACAGGCCTTTTACAGAAGGAAATTCAAATGATGAAAAGTGAGACTACATTATGTGAATAATGAAAAGACAGTTATCTATTGGGAATAAATTATTTCAAAACGCAATATAATCCCCATATTTTAAAAAATGATATGTGTGAATTTTATATGTATATTCATCTGAAGTGTGTGTGTGCGGGGGTGGGGTGGGTAGGGGGAAAGTGGGACTGGAAGCACATAAACAAAAAAATTAAGAATGATTATCATTGAGTTGTAGGTTCTTATGATATTAATTTTTTCTTTAATTCATCTGCATATCCCAATGTTTTTTACAATAAAATATTTTGCTTTTAAATCAGAGAGATATTCATCAAACGGCTGGAGGCATTATGTTAATGTTATGGTAAAATACCTTTCTGGTCACCTTTTTCTTCATATAAAAACCTCTGAAATGAATATTCAGATCAGTGGCATATTAAAGAGCCATGGAATTAAAGGTGCATAAAATTCATCATGACATATTTTGAGCACTCTTCTTTTGTTCAAACATGGCAATGCTTAAATTATCCAAATTTAAAAAAAAAAGAAGAAAAAAAGCTATTTTTACAGTTATTGACAAGGAATACCTGTTAATTTACCTTTCATGGTGGTTATGGTTAGATTCCAAAAGGATGAGGGCACTAAGACAGGTATTTGCCTTCATCTGGGGCAAGTTATAAACCGTTTTAGGTCTCCCAAGCCTAAAAAAAGAGAAATAAATACCAACAAAACCAAAATTTTAAAGTAGTACATCTCAAATTATGTGTGATGAAGAAACAGGTTTGCTTTGTTTTTGCATTCTCTTATGCATAATTACATTGTAAAATATAATAAATTGAATTACTAGAAAATATTGATTTATTGACTTTTTTTACATAACTCTAGGAAAATAAAATGAAAAGTTGCAAAATCATTCAAAATGTGAGCCCAAATATTTCTATGGGAACAATATTTCTTAAGTTTTCTCTTATTGATAATTTTGGAGTTTGTGGTACTCAGGAAGATACAAAAACTACCAACAGCACCACAATTTCCCCAGAATAGCTCTGTGTGTGTGTGTGTGTGTGTATGTGTGTGTGTGTGTGTGTGTGTTAGGAGCATTGAACACTTTTTATTCTCCACAAAGGGCTGAGTGGAAGTTATTTTAAATTAAGGCTAAAGGTTTTTCAGGTTGACTTTCTTGAAAACTTTGAAGAGAGAATAAATCTTTTGCCCTGGTATAGTTAGCAGATCATCTGTATGAAGGCTGTAAGAATTAACTAGATGATCTCTCCAGATGGCTTCTAACATTAGAATTCCAGGACATGGGATTAAGTTTTCCATAAAAGAATACTTTCAATCTATATCTGGGTGGCTCTCAGGTTGTTTGGTATGTTGATTACAATAGAGTCAGAATTTGTGATTTTTGCTGTGACCTTCAGGGGTTACCAAGTCATCTTGTCAGATTTGTAAATCTTGCAAAGTCTTCAACTATTTCTTTGAAATCAAGTCACCAAAGCAGTTTTTGCTTAGTGTCATGGTATGGACTCAGGTGAGCTATAAGAAGATGAAAATAAAATACATCTTTTTATGAATTCTGGAAGTATATGCTGTTAAAAGATAAATAAAAGCATATTAAATATCTTAAGAGTTTATTTGAGCAAAAATCAATTCAAATCAGGCAGCAGTCAATCTATCAGATACAAAGGAAATTTGAGGAGCTGTACAAAATGAAGGACTTTTATTAGAATAAGAGAGCAGGGACAGGAAAATTATACTAGTCAAAAGTGGACTGGTATTACAAAGTTACCTTCCTTAGTGAATGGCATGGGTCTATCTGGCAGATAACCTAACTAGTGCTGATCAGGTGATTCCTGATTGAATGGTTTAAGATTCTATACCTGGGAGAGCCAAAATTGTAATTAAGGCACAGTTTGGTGACACGGGGCTTAGTATAAGTGACTCCATTTGGGGCCTGTTATCTTGTTTTTAACAGTGCAACATTGTAGTCAGAGATGTGACAAAGTGAAAATCAATTTGGTTTTGCAGAAAGAAAATATATTTGCTTATTGTGTTTTACACCAAGAAGAACAAATTCAATACTGGCACAATAGAAATCCAAGCATGAATGCAACACCTCTGCAAGAATTCAGCTCTTTGCCCAGAAATAAATTCATATATATACGGACAGTTAGTCTATGACAATGGAAGCAAGAATTTACATTGGGGTAAAGATAGTCTATTTAATAAATGCTGCTGGCAAAATTGGAATGACACATGCAAAAAAATGAAACTGGACCATCTCCTTACGCCATATGTAAGAACAAATTCAAAATAGATTAAAGACTTAAATGTAAGACCAGAAAGCATAAAACTCCTAGAAGAAAATATCAGGTCTAAATTTGCAGATATTACCCTGAGCAATATTTTTACTGATACATCCCCATGGGTTAGGGAAGTAAAAGAAAAAAATGAACATATGGAATTACATCAAACTTAAAAGTTTTTTCACAACAAAGGTAACCATTAATAAAACAAAAAGGAAGCCTACTGAATGGGAGAAGATGTTTGCCAACAATATATCTGATAAGGAGTTAATATCCAAAATTTATAAAACACTCATTCAACTCAACACCAAAAAAACAAACAATCCAATTTAAAAATGGGTAGAGGATATGAAGAGACATTTCTCTAAAGAGGATATACAAGTGGCCAACAGGCATATGAAAAAATGTTCAACCTCACTAATCATTAGGGAAATGCAAATAAAAACCACAATGAGATACCACTTCACTCCAGTCAGAATGGCTATCATCAATAAATCAACAAACAACAAGTATTGGCGAGGTTGTGAGGAAAAGGGAACCCTGGTGCACTGTTGGTGGGACTGCAGATTGGTGCAGCCACTATGGAAATCAGTATGGAGGTATCTCAAAAAACTGGAAATGGAACTACCTTATGACCCAGCAATTCCACTCTTAGGTATTTATCCAGAAAAACCCAAGACACTAATTCGAAAAAATATATGCACCCCTATGTTCACTGCAGTGCTATTTACAATAGCCAAGACGTGGAAACAATGGAAATGACCATAGGTAGATGACTGGATTAAGAAACTGTGGTACATTTACACAATGGAGTATTACTCAGATATAAAGAAGAAGGAAATTGTACTATTTGCAAAGATATGGATGGACCTAGAGAACATTATGCTAAGTGAAATAAGTCAGTCAGAGATAGACAACTACCGTATGATCTCACTTATATGTGGAATCTAAAGAACTGAATAAACGAGTAATGTAAATAGAAATAGTCTCAGAGACACAGAGGAAAAACTGATGATTTCTAGATGGGGCGGGAGTGGGGATGAGGGAGAAGGGGAAGGGATGAGACAACATAAATTGGTAACTACAATATTGCCCCAGGGATAGAAAAGACAGTTTGGGGAATATAATCAATAATGTTGTAAAGATTTTTTAGGGGATCAGATGGTCTCATGTCTTGTCAGGGAGACCACTTCATGGATGGTGTAGAGGCCTGACCACTGCACTGTACATCTGAAGCCGCCATTGAATATTATATGTCAACTACAATTTAACACATGTATAGTCATGGGATGTAGATTATAGTGTGGGAATGGAGTCAATGGAATTGTAATAGATATGTATGATATCGGGGATGGGAGGGCAGTGGATGGGGGAAGAGGGGTTGTCACTTTGTGAGGGATGAAAAGGATAGCTATTGCATTTCTTTGTACAATTGAAACTAATAGAGTCTACGGCCATACCACCCTGAACGCATCCAATCTCGTCTGAAACTAATAGAAAAAAAAGAATTCAGCTCTTTGTCTTATAAAGAGAAATTTCCCTGGTTATAATTATTTCTTTCTGTGCTACCAAGACATGATTTTGTATTATAATGTAGTCTGAAAATTAGAGATTTATTTATTTATATTTGTATCTTTCAATGCTTGATAGTGCCAACTTATACACTTTATTTGACATATTCTTCATAAATTAGAGCAAATCTAGAATATTGTGCTTTATTGTGAATGACACTATTTAAAATTTCATTAACAAACTTCCACTTTTCCAAAAAAAACCCAACTAAAAGGGCTAGAGGGTCTGATAGCCAGTTTATATGACAATAGTTGATAATGACAATTTTTTTAGCCTAATAGAAGAGAAATATTAAAGAGATAGGATTTAAAACTTACTAAAAATATTTAAAGGATAAGAAAAGCATTACTTACTCTGAGTCCAGAAGGGAGAACTAGATGCAAAGAATGAAAACATTAGGGAAACATTTTTAAATCAATATCGGAAAAAACAGCAAGAACAATTTACCAAATGAAATGGGCTACTCAAAAAGTGATGAGTTTCCTGACACTGGAAGTAATTTATTATAGCCTGGATGAGACTGTTTGCATTTGAGACAAATTTTATGGAACACTTGGAAAGGGGAGAAAGGCAGTTATAACCCTTCTTTGAAAGGGAGATTGAATATAGTGTATACGGTTTTAAACATACATTTTGAATTCAAAGTGCAACGAGTTAAACTGAACCACAGATAATTTCTAGTGAAATTCTGCTTGGCTTTGACTTACTCCTCACATTTGAAAAAATCCAAGTTGTGATAATATTTGCAACCTATCGTTTAGTTCCAAAACTTTGATTCATGGTATACCTAAGGCTGAATCTCAATGCAGTGTTGTTTTATTGAGCCTTAGGAAATCTATGTTTTTACATTTAACCCACATTTCTTCCATTTTTAAGATATTATAAAATAACAATTAGAGTTTTAGTAATATTCTGGTTTCTTTCTTTCTTTTTATTTTTAAAGTCTTACCAGAGTTTATTTGAGCCAACATTTTGGGGGCATGCCTGGAAGAAAGATCCCAACAGATTGAGAAAATACTCCAGAGAACGGCAGATTTGCAACTTATTTTACACATTAGAATCAAAAGAGAAGATGTAAGGAAGGTTACATGATATCCATTGGTGGTCGATTATGGGGGCAGGAGAAAGCAAAGCAGGGGAATCTCTAGAATTAAATAAAAAGCAAAATAGAGAAAAACTTATTTTACATTGGTGGGGACAGGATAGTTAATATTTGACATTTGCAGTACATAGAGATGGTATGTGGAGAACAAGATAACAATGAAGGGTTCTGTGGTCTCGTGCTCTGGAGATCTTGTGCTCTGGTGCTGGCAGTTGTGCCTTCGAGGGGTCTGGAAGAGAAAATACCTCTGACATTTCAAAAGTATGTTACCCTAGATGCACAAAAACAATAGACAGGTTCACTTAAGGTAAAGACTGACTTTTTTTTTTTTTAGCTGAGCCAACCTGTCACCTGTTGGCAGCTTGGGCCGGGCATCGAACCGCTGTTGCTCAGAGCTCAAACTCTTGAGTGAGCTCTTAACCAACTGAGCCACTTGGCTGGCCCAAAAGACTGACTTTTGTCAATGAAGCTACAGGCCTAGAACATGACTATGTACTATGACCAGCTTAGTTCGGAATTTTTAGGTTCAGATCATTCTGTGTGATTACTTTCAGTCTTCAAGTTTGTAAAGCCTGTCATGTGGCTCTCAACTCAAGCTTATTGGGCTTAGTATGTGGCCCCTTTTTCATTCACAGTACCAGTGGAAAACAGACCTAGTGTCATGCTTTCAAGTTTCTTACCTAGTTTTCCAAAATAATGCATAAAGTAGCAATAAAATAAGTTCAATGATTGGAACTTATTTTGAATACCCACAATAAGATACACCACCAGTGATACTTTTATGGTGATGGACTAGTCTGTCTTGATTGCAGTGGTGGTTACATGAATTTACACATGCCTATTTCCTGATTTCATAAGATGTAACTATTGGGAAAAACTGGATGAAGGGTACATGGGATTTCTCTATATTATCTTTGTAACTGCCTATGAATCTATGATTATTTCCAAATATAAAGTTTGAAAAGAAATAGTAATGAAATATTCTCTCAGGTACTCACCACCCTTATATTAATATATTTCCCTTTAAGTATTGTTTAAGTCAGGGGTTCTCAAGGGGCTTCAGTATACCTTTACACTCATAAAATTATTGTAGACCTCAAAGAGCTTCTGTTTACCTGAGTTATATCTATTGATAACTACTGTACTAGAACATAACGGTGATAACATCTAAAAATATTTATTAATTTTAATTTAAATATAATAATTCCATATAGTACCTTAAATAACATTTTGTAACTATACATTACAAACAACATAATAAACAACAAAGCATAGCATTGTTTATAATTTTTACAAGTCTTTTAAATACGTGGCTTGCTGAAGGCGGTCAGGTCCCCTTCTGCATTCAATCCACTGCACTGTGGTTAAAGGATATGAAGAAAATCTGCTCACACAGATATGTAGCTGGAAAGTAGGATGTTAATAGACCTTTCAGAGTATGGCTATTCTTCTAGCATCCTAGACCAAAACTCCACACGGGGAAGTTTCCTAAAGCTTAGTCACAATGTGGAATCAGAAGCCATATCAATGAACCCATACTCCATTTTACTGAAATCTATTGGTCCGTCATGTAGCTTAGTATAATAGCTTACCGATGCATGTATGTGTAATGCCATGCATTGGTCATATGTTCAGGAACTTTTAATGTTAAGTTAATATTCTTTGCACTTTATCTGTGATAAATAATTACATCCATTTTTATTTTATTTATATATTTATTTATTTATTTTATTGTTAGTTTCAGGTGTACAGAACAATGCAATAGCTATCCTTTTCACCCTTTGCACAGAAACAAGACCCCTCCCCCATCTACTGCCCTCCCATCCCCGATACCATGCTTATCTATTACAATTCCATTGACTCCATTCCCACACTCTACTCCATGTCGAGTGACTATATGTATATATAATTATAGTTGACATATATTATTATTCAACATCAGCTTCAGATATACAGTGCGGTGGTCATGCCTCTACACCGACTATGAAGTGGTCTCCCTAAGAAGACATGAGTCCATCTGACCCCTTAAAAAATATTGACAACATTATTGATTATATTCCCCAGACTGTCTTTTCTATCCCTGAGGCCATATTGTAGTTAACAATTTGTATTGTCTCGTCCCTTCCCCTTCTCTTTCATCCCCACCTACTCCCAACTAGCAACGCTCAGTTTTTCCTCTGTGTCTCTGAGACTATTTCTGTTTACATTTCTCATTTATTCAGTTTTTAGAATCCACATATAAGTGGGATCATATGGTATTTGTCTTTCTCTGACTGAGTTATTTTCACTTAGCATAATGTTCTCTAGGTCCATCCATATTGTTGCAAATGGTACTATTTCCTTCTTCTTTATAGCTGAGTAATACTCCATTGTGTAAATGTACCATAGCTTCTTAACCTAGTCATCTACTGATGGGCATTTCGGTTGTTAAACCCCTTTTTAAAGGTGCCTTCCTTCAAAGAAGGTTGCCATTTGCTTCTCTGGTTTTCCATTTGAACACTAAAATTTCAGTTGCTTTATTTTTATGGGAAAGGAGCATGTTGGTTTAAGAAATCCAGTCCCAAATCTGCCTGATTGGAGCAGATTGGTGTATTAGTTTCCTAGGCTGTAATAATAAAATGCCAAAAACTAAGTAGTTTAAAACAACAGAAATTTATTGCCTCATAGTTCTGAAGACTAGAAGTCTGAAATACAGATGTCACCAGGGCCATGCTGTCTTTGAAATCTCTAGGAAAAAAATCTTCTTTGCTCTTCTTAGCTTTTGGTAGTTTCTAGGAATCCTTTGTGTTCCTTGGGTTGTATTATAGATGCATCACTCCAATATCTGTCCCCATTGTCACATGGGGCTCTCCCTTTGTGTCTCTTCTCTTCTTATAAAGACACCAGTTATAGTGGATTTAGGGCTTGCCCTATTTTAGTATGACCTCATCTTAAATAACTGGATCTGCAATGACCCTATTTCCAAATAAGGTCATGTAAAGAGGTTCTGGAAAGGACATGAATTTGGGGTGGGGGAGATACTATACAACCAAGTACATTTGGTTAGGAATTGTCAAAAGACATTTTTCTTTTTTTATTTACTTACTCATTTGTTTATGTATTTGTCTTTACATAAAGCTAAGGCAGAGACAGGCATACATTTCCATCATCTTTCTGTATAGATTATGTTTCTCATTCATTCACTGATGGTGTAACTCTGTGTGTAGTTCACATAACCTCCAAATGCTGAAGTGCTTCAAGGTTCTATCTTGAGCCCTCTTCTCATTGGGTCTACATTCCTATTCAAAGTAGTTTTATGTACTCTTACTGGTTTCAAGAAGCACTTACATACTGGTAATTCCCTCATTATATCTTTAACCTAAATCTCTTTTCTGAGCTATGAATTAATATAGCCAACTACTTGACTTTTGCACATGGATATCACATGGGTAACTTAATTTTATATTTCAGTGGATTCCCTCACTTATCCCTTGCCTCTTGCAACCATTGTCTACTTTCTATCACTATAATGTTACTTTTGCTATAATTGAATATAAATAAAATTATATAGTATGCAGTGCTTTGTGTCTGGCCTCTTTCAGTTAGCTTAATGCTTTTGAGATTCATTCACATTAATGTGTGTCAGTAGTTTGTCTCCTTTGACTGCATTGCTGAGTAGCATTCCATTTTACACATTTACCATACTTTGTTAATCCATTCATCAATTGATAAATATTTGGTTGTTTCCGTTTTTTGACTGTTATGAATAAAGTTGTTAAGAATATTTGTATGTAAGTCTTTCTGTTATGATCTCACTGTTCTTTGGTAAATACCCAGGATTAGAATTGCTATATTATATGGTAAGTATAAGGTTAACTTTTTAAGAAACTGCCAAACTGTTTTCTAAATTAACTTGAATATATTGCCTTCCCCCCAGAAATGTGTTAGAGTTTCAATTAATCAAAATTGTTAGTATTTTAAAATTTAGGCATTCTAATGAACATGTAATGTATCATATTATGTTTCTTTATTAAATTTATTGGGGTAACATTGGTTAACAAAATTATATAGGTGTCAACGGTACTATTCTATAACATATCATCTATATATTGCATTGTGGTCACTACCCAAAGTCCGTTCTCCTTCCATCACCATATATTTGACCCCCTTTACCCTCTTGTATCACCTGCCTTCCCCCTTACCCTCTAGTAACCCCTAAATTGTTGTATGTGTCTATGAGTTTTTGTTTGTCTGTTTGTCTTGTTTATTTTTTGTTTTAAGTTTTATATACTATATGGTTTTGATTTAATTTTACCAGTGGACAGTATGAGCATCTTTCATGTGCTTATTTGTTATCCATATATCCTCTTTGGTTAAATGTCTATTTACATACTATGCTACTTATCCTAAGATTGTTCCTTTGTGTTATTATGAATACAATATGTATACCAGTGGCACCAAAAAATGTACACATTTAAAATTTTTTTTTATTGGGGAATCGGGGGGAAGGGGAACAGACAAGTTGCTGTTATTTTGTTCTTCAGTCTAGTTGTGGAGGATGTCGCTTCACTGGCCCAAGCTGGCACCATCATACGCTCTTCCTGGGCTAGGCAGATCAGTCGCTGGCTTCTGGACGGCTGCTCACAGCAGCTGCTGGCCACTTACGCTGGCTGCCGGCTACACAGGGTAGCTTATGGCAGCCCACTGCAGCCCACGCCGTCGCCGGCGACCCATGGCATCCCAGCTCCAGGTTGAGCTGTTGTTCAGCATCTTAGCTGTGGAGGGCAGTGTCACTGGCCCTCATATGTGGGATCTGAACCGGGGCCCTCTGGCATCCCAAGCCAGTTCTTAGCCAACGCTCCACTCGGCCGGCCCAATGTACACATTTTAACAGATGTTATCTATGTATTACTTTTAGAAGTTGTACTGAATTATGGTAGTATGTGTAGTATGACATTCACTCAAAAGATGGCATTAATCAAATGAATATTCATTTGATACACCATTCATTGTATTACAATTTTAATACAGTTTTTTCCTTTCTTAAAATGTGTATACATTTTTTGGTTATATATATATATATATATATATGTATTAAGTACAAATCATTTGTATGATATATATTTTCATATATTTTCAGAATTTTTTTATAGTCAGTGGCTTGTCTTGGCATCTTCTTAGCAGTGTCTTTTGAAAAGCAAAATTTTTAATTTTGATGAAGTCCAACTGATAATTTTTTCATGTTTGGATATTTTGTGTCTAATTTAGCAACCTTTTCTTTACCCAAGGTTACCAAGAATTTATCCTATTTTTATTCTAGAAATCTCATAGTTTTAGCTTTTACATTTATGTCTAGGATTTATTTTGAGTTACTTTTTTATGTGGTGTAAAGGTTAGATTTGTTTTTTTTTAATATTAACATGTAAATTTCACTTTTAATCTTTAAAAAATGTAATCCTTTTCATATTGCTTTTCTGTGAAACCTTTGTCAAACATCAATGGGTCATATGTGTGTGAATTATTTATGGATTCTCTATTCTGTTATCTTTATTATATGTCCATCCCTGAGCTGGTTTTTAAGCCTTCTGTGAAACTGTGTTTGGAAGGATAAAAATAGGGCAAGTTAAAATGCCACAAATTGGACTGTTCTTACCAGGATTAAGCCAGTTTTCTTGAATAAGTATTTTATGAATTGTTGGAAGTCTTTGGTTAATGCCTAGAGTTTTAAAAAGTTGACTCTGATAAATTTCACTAGTGTTCTCATTGCTTTATGGAGGAGAGTATTTTCAGAGGTCCTTAATTTTCCATTCCTGCTGCTGTCCACTGGAGCCTTCTTTTTACATGTCCTGCATTCTTATCTCTACTTATCTAATTTATCACTAAATCTGGATGACCATATGTTCATAGTATTTATTGAATTACTTTACTTTTTTCTACATCCTCTATGAAAATTGTAATTTAAGTCATCACACTCCCTGGCCTGGAAGATGACAATGAACTCTTAATATTCCTCCCAAACTCTTTCTTGTATGCTCCCCAGTCTATTCTACTACTGTAGCCAGAAAAAAAAATAATCTTTTAATGGCAAGTACTTGCTTGATGCCTGTTCATTACTTCCTATTGCAACTAGGAATAAAATATTGAATTCTTAATATGACCTACATGGTCCTTCAGGGTCTGGCCCTTATTTCCTTCTCTGACCTTATCCAAAAGTACTATTCATCTTCATTCTTTGTGTTCCAGTCATATTGATAATCTTCCAATTTCTAGAATATGCCAAACACTTTTCCATGTTTATACCTTCACTTGTGCCATCTGCCTACAACACACTTTTCCTCATTCTTTGGCTGGGTAAATCTTACTTATTTTTACAATTGTCAGTTTACATAACACATCTTCATAAGAGAGTTCATATGAGCTCTCAAATAAAATTGGGTGTCTACTATTATTCTTTCTCTTTCTCATAATTAACATTTATAAATATTTTGTGAGTTTATAATAGCTCAGCATCTAACATTAAGGTTGGAGTACTAGTTTAGTATCCTCCTTAGCATTTCATCCAAACTGGCCACAAAGAATACATTTTGCATACACTTATTTCCAGGGTAAGGTACTACATTCTAACACCCCTGCATTGGTTACACTTTAATAATAGTGCAGAACAACTATTGCGAATTTTCAAAAGCATGTATTATAACATACTGCTACCTTTAATAGTTCATTGGTATTTATATTCCTGGTATTTTGTTTAAATCTAATATATGAAGGCAAGAAAGAGAAAGGAAGACCTTGGATAGGATGGATAGTATTCTTAAGTGTTTATGTTTTTATTTATTTTTTTCATAGGGAATCTGATCTTGAAAACCCACAACAATCTGCATGGATATTACTCCAAAAACCCATTCAACTTGATGTAGTTGATGTAGTCAACCCAGTATGACTATACTATTAATGGCAACAGTCAGCAAATTTCTAATTAAATCTCAGATTGAGCAATGCTAGCCACTTCAAATTATTTTATGTTCTTGGATTCAGATAACAGTTACTTTTTACTAAAAGCTTTTTTTTCACATCAATGGATAACTAACCTCTAAGACATGAAAAACATTTAACTTATAGGAAAGTATATAACTTATCTAAACTGTTGACTAAGGAAACAATTTTCCATACATTGACATTTAGTGCAAGATATGTTAAAAGTAGTGACTTGTGATTATTGATATTCTTTAAAGCACCCATACTGAAACTTCTCTTGGTCAGAAATGTGAGAAGCCTTTATACCTGAGTGGCTGCAATGGGCTGTGTTAAATATATTTCTGTCATCTATCTATCTATTTCTTTTCCATCTATCTATTTGGCTATCTATATATGTTGAAAGGTCTCTAATTGCACTTCTCTACCAAGAACCAAAAAAAAAGTAATGCATTTGAGCCATCTTCTTCCAAAATGTGAATCTTTATAGAAAAAGAAACTCTATAAACATGAAGGGTAAACTAGGCTTAATCTGCAGAATCTCAGAGATACCAGGATATCAAAGTGCAGTCCCTTCAACAGTTTGTAAGTTAGCAGGAGCCCAGCATTAAACGGTCTGAAAATTCAAAGAAAGACATATACCTCTTTATGTTTAACACTCAATTTCCAGATAACAACTAAATACATCATTTTGCCCAATTAAATTAAAAGGAATATAGAATGTTTTATAGTGCCAAATTCTTCCCCAAGTGCCACTTGTGAATATTGTAGAACTAATTTTGGTTCATTGTCTTCAAATGGGAATATTTAAATCAATTTGTTGTGCCAGAGGTGAAAATCTTAAACAATGAAAAGATACACCATAAAAATTATATTAATCTCATTTCTTTCAGTTTTGCAAACTGGAATGATGTATTCCAAGAGGCACGGAAGAAAGAATTCACAGTATCACAAATACACTCTAGCTCTTCCAGCCTGGACTTTAGATGTAAAACAGGAATAGGAATAGAGACCCTGTGATTCTGCCAACACCCATTTTCAATGCTAATCAGAATTTTTCATGTGTAAGTAGTCTGATGGACTGTCATATCATCACCAAAAACAGTTCATAAAATGTGTACAGCTCTCAAGATTCCTGTGATTAGTGAGATTTAATTAGAGGTATAGCTTCGTTACTAGATTCCATTCCTTTCATATATTGCCGCACAAACCCAAGAAAATGTTCCTTCAAGTTTGTATAGGTTGAAGAATGACAGTCATTAACATTGAATGCAAATCATTCATTAATTATATACCACAAAAATTGAGCCAGAATCTGCTAGATGAGGAAGCTACTTCAAGCATACTCATGGGCCTCTTTGGGCCACTAGGGAAACATTTAGAAAAATGTAGGATCAAGCTAATAAAAAATGATGTGTGAAAACATACGTCAATGTCTAGCATCCGGCTTCCAAATTTGTTAATCCTCTTTACATATTTATGAAGAAATGAGTAGAAATCAGTGTTTCCCTACTTTGTGAGCTGAAAAGTGGATGCTCAGACATATAAAAGATTTTCTCTCTATGACTTAGTGACAAATGCAGGGATAGAACTCATGCTATTTATTTCCCAATCTGAACCTCTGCAGCTAGGCTGAGTAATTTGGGAATAATTAAGGAATCTGAAAGCATCTGGTTTATCTGAGTGGCAATATTCACATTAAAAGCATTTTGGCTGCAATTTATAGTCTCTAAACATGCTATGAAGTGAGAAAGGTACAAGAGGTGAAAAGGATCATAACCTGAATCCTGATGATCACAATGATGCTGGCTTACAATATTTCTTTTTTTTTTCCTCCTGGTGTGTATACCTGTGTGAGCCCCTAGAAAAGCTCCAGATGGTACACAATAGAGCAGTCTACTTGAAGAGCAATATGAGCCATAGGGATCAAAGCACACCTGTACTGCATTTGCTCCATTGAATTTAACACAATGCGTAGACTATTATGGGGGACTTTCTATGTTCATAGCATAGTGCTCAATACAGAAGTTAATACATTGATCACTGAAACATAATCCTTGCTCCTATGGGAATATTGACTTCTGGGAAAGTTAAAAGTTTGAAACCTTCTTAAAATGGCATTTTCCCAATATTTATCCCACTCTGGTTCTTGTCGTCAATAAGAAATACTCACTGAATGATTTCCATCATCCACCCATTCAGTGTAAATCATTTCTGTGGCACCCACCATGTGCCATGATCTAAACAATGTGCTGGGGATGAAGAGATGAATAATTCATAGGGGCTTTTCAAAAAGTTATTAGTGTCTATTAAAGGGAGACCACATAAAAGTAACCATAACACAATGAATTAATTTTGAAAAATCATTATATATGTAAATATGTTCACATATAATTATATATATTGGGGGAAATCACTTGTTCAAAAATATTGTAGATTCACATTTGGCCTATTGATATCATATTTATTCAATAAAATCTACTTCTAAGTGTTTATAATATCCACAGAGGAGCTTTGCCATAGATATGCCATTTTCCAAATCAATTAAATAAATTTGAAAAAGAGGAAATAATAGTTGAATATACTTAGTATATTGTAATTTTCTTTAAAAATAATTTTACACTTTTGAAACATTTAAAAAATATATAACAGTAGAATAATGTATTGAATAAGGTGAAATGAAGTAAAGCCATCAACATTTTAATGTTTTCTCATATTATTCACTTTCAGACCCATTTAATAAGATCTCTATCCTTGCACAATTTCTTCAGATTTACCTGGTAAATGTCAGGTTTTAACATGGTCTTACATATATTAAGAAATCCAGGGCCGGCTGAGTGGTGCGTTGGTTAAGAGTTGGCTTGGGATGCCAGCTCTGAGCAGCAGGACCCCGGTTTGGATCCCACATTAGGGCCAGTGACGCTGCGCCCTCTATCGCTAAATGGTGAACAACAGCTAGACCTGGAGCTGGTCTGCCGTGAGTCACCGGTGACAGTGTAGGCTGCAGTGAGGCTGCAGTGGGCTGCCATAAGCTACTGTGAGCAGCCGGCAGCTGGCATGAGCTCCTGTGAGCCGCTGTCCAGTGGCCGGTGACAGATCTGCCTCACCCACAAAGATCGCAATGATAATACCAACACGGGCCAGTGAAGTGACGTCCTCTGCAACTAGAATGAAGAACAAAAGGACAGCAACTTGTCTGTTCCCTTTCCCCAATTCCCCAATAAAATTATAAAAAAAGAAGTCTGGTCTAATCAAAATAAAAAATAAATCTCACAGTTAAATTAATCTGTATTTATGCACAGATATACCTTGTCCTGAATCAGGCTCAAACATTTCAAGTGAAAAGATGTAATGACCTGGATTTAATCTTACTATCCACCCTTTACACATCTTGATCTGCTACTTCTGTTTACTCCAGGTTCATCATGAAGAAGAGGAAGTGGAAAAGTTAAAAAAAGTTTTACCTGACTAAATGTAATCTATATTTTTGGTTATTATGTTGCAACCTGGAATTGGAATCCTCTGTGGGACAGATGCTCAGACTCTGGCTCTTTGTTTATGCAGCACTTTGGTGGCTTTATTGGAAAAAGCCTGTGGGAACTTCCCATTACACTATTATTTGAAAAGGCAACTCACTGTCTGTTTACTGCTTCTAACTCCACTTAGATCCTGGTCCAGGCAGTAAATTCAGCACAGATTTGTGTGTTGGGTTCATTAAGCTGTTGCAGATAAATTTCTTGGGTTGGAGTGCTGGTTAAGATGGTGTATTCCAAGCTACATGCTTTAGTGCATATACTGACCCATGGGAGGCATGGGCCACTCCTTATTTATCCCTTATCCAAGCCCCTGGCAAGCAATAAAGTGAACTTAACAATAAAGTAAGTCACACAATTTTTTTTGGTTTCCTAGTACACATAAAAATTATATTTACACTGTACTGTAGGCTATTAAGTGTTCAATAGCATTATGTCTAAAAGTACAATGTATATATCTTAATTAAAACACATTGCTAAAAAAAATGCTAACCATCATCTGAGCCTTCAATGAGTCATAGAATATTTGCTGGTGGAGGATATTTCCTTGACGTTGATAGCTGCTGACTAATCATGGTGGTGGTTGCTGAAGGTTGGGATGGCTGTGACAATTTCTTAAAATAAGATAATAATGAATTTTGTCACATTAATTGACTCTTCTCTCATGAGTTATTTCTCTATTGCACGCAATACTGTTTGATAGCATTTTACCCACTGTAGAACTACTTTCAAAATTGGAATACATCTCAAACCCCACCATTGCTTTATCAACTAACTTTATGTAATATCCTAAATTCTTTTTTGTCATTTCAACATCTTCACAGCATCTTCACCAACAGTAGTTTCCATCTCCAGAAACCACCTTCTTTGCTCATCCATAAGAAGAAACTCCTCATTCCTTAAATTGTATCATGAAATTACAGCAATTTAGGCACATCTTCAGGCTCCATTTCTAATTCTAGTTCTCTTGCTAATTCTACCACATCTGCAGTTACTTCCACCACTGAAGTCTTAAATCCCTCAAAGTCATCCATGAGGGTTGGAATCAATTTCATCCAAACCCCCGTTAATGTTGATATTTTGACCGGATGCCATGAATCACTAATGTTCTTAATTGCATCTTGAATGGTGTATCCTTTCCAGAAGGTTTTTAATTTACTTTGCCCAAATCCATCAAAGGAATCACTGTCTATGGTAAATACAAAATGTATTTCTTAAATAAGACTTCAATGTCAAAATTACTCCTTGATCCATGGACTGTAGAATAGATGTTGTGTTAGTAGGCATGAAAACATTAATCTTGTACATGTCCAGCAGAGCTCTTGGGTAACTAAGTATATTGTCAGTAAGCAGTAATATTTTGAAAGGAATCTCTTTTCTGAGCAGTAACTCTCAACAGTAGGCTTAAAATATTCAGTCAACCACATTGTAGACAGATGTGCTGCCCTCCAGGCTTTGTTGTTCTATTTATAGAGCACAGGCAGAGTAGTAGATTTAGCATTTATTCTTAAGGGCCTTAGGATTTTCAGAATGGTAAATAAGCTTTTCCTTCAACTGAAAGTCACCATCTGCTTTAGCCTCTATCAAAATAGTCAGCCTGTCCATTGAATGTTTGAAGCCATGAATCCAGGCATTGACTTCTCTTCTCAAGCTATGAAAGTCCTAGATGGCATCTTCTTCCAATATAAGGCTATTTTGTCTGCATTGAGAATCTCTTGTTTAATGTAGACACCTTCTTTAATTGTCTTAGCTAGATCTTATGGATAACCTGCTGCAACTTCTATATCAGCACTTGCTGCTTCACTTTGCACTTTTATGTTATTGAGATGGCTTCTTTCTTTAAACCTCATAACCCAGCCTATTCAAACTTTCTTTCTGCAGCTTCTTCTCCTCCCTTAGCCCTCATAGAATGAAAGATCATTAGGGGCTTGCTCTGGATTAAGTTTTGGCTTGAATGAGTGTTGTGGCTGGTTTGATCTTCTATTCAGACAACTAGCACTTTCTACATATCAGTAATAAGGCTGTTTCTATTTTTTATTAGTAGTATGTTCACTGGAGGAGCTCTTTTAATTTCCTTCAAGAACTTACTGTTTGCATTCACAACTTGGCTGACTGGAGCAAAAGGCCTAGCTTTCAGCCTGTCTTGGCTTTCAATATTTCTTCCTCACTAAGCTTAATCATTTCTAGTTTTTTATTATAATGAGAGACTAGCAACACTTTCTTTCACTTTCAAATTTAGAGGCCATGTAGGGTGACTAATTGGCCTAATTTCAATATTGTTATGTCTCAGACAATAGGGAGGACTAGGAGAGGGAGAGATACAGGGAAACTGTCAGTTGGTATAGTAGTAAGAAGAACACATGCATTTAGCAATTAAGTTTACCGTCTTAAGAGGGCACAGTTAGTGGAGCCCCAAAACAATTACAATTATAGCATCAAAGGTCACTGATCACATATCACTATAACAAATATAATAATAATGAAAAAGTTTGATATATTGCAAGAATTACCAAAATATGACATAGAGACACAAACTGAGAAAATGCTGTTGAATAAAATGGCACCCATAGACTTGCTCAACACAGGGTTGCCAGAAACTTTTAATTTGCAAAATTCACAATATCTGTGAAGTTCAATACAATGAAGGATACCTATAATTTACTATCTCTCTGAATGTGCTAATTTGGGACATTTTATATAAATGGAATTTTTCTATTTTACCTGTTGTTTCTGACCTCTTTCACTGAGCATAATACTTAAAAAGTTCATAAATATTTAAACATGTATCAGAGCTTCATTTTTTAAAATTACCAAATAGTATTTCATTGTGTGAATACACCACAATTTTGTATATCGATTCATCAGTTGAGAGATATTTGGGGTGTTTCTGCCATTTGGATATTATGAGTAATACTGTTACCGATATTGTGCAAGTTTTATGTGGATGCATGGTTTATAGATACAGGAGTGAAATTGCTGAGTCATTAGTAAATCAGTTTATTTTTTGAAGAATCATCCAATTATTTTCTACCATTTTACATTCCCACCAGCAATATCTGAGGGTTCCAGTTCTTCTACAATCTTGTTAATACTTCTTTGTTTCTTTCTTCTTTCTTTCTTTTTCTTTCTTCTTTCTTTCTTTCTCTCTTTTTCTCTTTCTTTCATTCTTTTTCTTTCTTTCTTTTTCTCTAGCCATCCTAATGGATGTGAAGTGGTATCTTATTGTAGTTTTGATACATGTTTCCTGTTGACTAATGATGTTGAGTATCTTTTCATGTCCTGGTTAGCTGCTCATATATCTTCTTTAGAGAAATATCTTTCAAAAAATTTGCATATTATTAAAATTTGTTTATCTTTGCATTGAGTTGTAAGACTTCTTTATTTATTCTGGATAAATGTCACTCCTCAGATATAAGATTTGCAAATATTCTCTCCCATTTTGTGGGTTGTTTTTCACCTTCTTGATGAGGGATTTTAGTATTTATTAATTTACCCAGAAGTTTTATGTTTTTACCTATAACACTGCTTAGGATTTAGTGAGTAAATGAACATTATGTCCCTCACAGGCACAAGTTCTTTTTTTTTCTATTTTATTTTTTAGAAATTTTTATTAAAATATAGCTAATATACAATTTTTTATTAGTTTCAGGTGTACACCATAGTTATTCAACATTTATATACCTAAAGAGTGATCACTATGATAATCCAGCAGCCATCTGACACTGTATTACACTATCACAATATTATAGACTATATTCCCTATGCTGTATATTACATCCCAATAACTTATTTTATACCTCGAAATTTGGACCTCTTATTCCCCTTCACATTCCCCCCCTTTTAAAAATTTTTCAATTACAATTCACATTCAGTATTACTTTATATTAATTTTAGGTGTACAGTATGGTGGTTAGACATTTATATAATTTGAGAAGTGATCCTCCTGACTAGTCTAGTACCCACCTGACACTATACATAGTTATTACCATATTATTGACTATATTCCCTATGCTTTACTTTACATCCTCATGACTATTTTGTGACTACTAATTTGTATTTCCTAATCCTTTCACCTTTTTTTACAACCCCTCCCATCTAGCACCCTGATAAATCTACTATCCATCTGACACCATCCATAGTTATTACAATATTATTAACTATATTCCTTATGCTATACCCTACACCTCAATAACTACTGTGTAACAACCAATTTGTACTTCTTGATCTCATCCCCTTTTTTATCCACCCCAAACCCCACTTTCATCTGGCAACCATCAAAATGTTCTCTGTATCTATAAGTTTGTTTCTGTTTTGTTGGTTGGGTTACTTTGTTCTTTAGATTCCACTTACAAGTGAAGCCATATGGCATTTGTCTTTCTCTGTCTGACTTACTAAACTTGTCACTATACCTTCCAGGTCCATCTATGTTTGTTGCAGATGACAAGATTTTTATTCTTTTTTATGGCTGAGTAATATTCCATTGTATATATTCACCACCCCTTCTTTATCCATTCATCCTTTTGGGGACACCCAGGTTGCCTTCATATCTTGGCTATTACAAATAAAATTGCAATGAACATATGGATGGATGCACATGCACTGTTCTAGGATTCTGATGACACTATCCTGTCTTATTGGAGAACAGACACTTCCTTATGGCTCTCCACATGTCTTCCATTGGTAGTGCAGAGAGGGGGTATCATTATTGCTTAGCCATGGCACCTGTTATAGCTCTTCATTGTGCATCTTCTGACATCGCTCTGGTGTGAAAGGGTCCCTCAATGCTGCCAACTGTGGTGTGAAAGTCCAGCTTCCCAACATCTTTTCCACTGAGTCCATGGTTGGGGATTGCCCCATTACCATCTGGCAGTGATGAAAGTTCCAGGTCACTACCAGTTCTTCTCTGACACCACCCTGGGGGTATCATGGATGAGGAGAAGTTTGCCACCTTACAGCAGGGCAATGGTGAACATTTACTCACCTCTCTTTGTCTTTGCTGATGAAATCAGTGTGGGACTACTGTTTTTCCTGTGTTCTTTGGCTACAGTAGGAGGATTATTGGTTATTGTCTCAAAGTTTCGTTCTTTAGTAGGCTTTTCCTTTCATGGTATTTTAGTTACTGAGAACAGGTGGGGTTTTTTGGTTTGTTTGTTTTTTTTTTTTGGTCATATACAAAAAAAATGTATTCCTGGGCTGCTGCTTTCTCTAGCATCCAGTCTGGGATATATGAGGCAAGAAAGAAAATCCACAGATATCACCACAGAGTTGTTCTTTGGATTCTTAGTTCCCTAGCTATTTTACCTTCTTTGTTATCCTTTAAGAGTCTCCTTATATCTGTTTTATATATAATATCCAGGATTTTTATAACTGTGCTTAATAAGAGGAATAAGAAGTATGTCTACTCCATTTTGTCCACAACCAGTTCTCTCAAAATCTCTAATTGTTTCCTAACTGCAAGGCTAAATGCAATAACAACAATGATACAATGTTTATATAACCTCTTTTCCCTGTACTTTCTGAATACACGCACTTAGTGTATCTCTGAACAGACATTATCCCTGGAAGAAAGGTATCTTTACTATAGTAGCACTTAGAAAATTGCTTGCCTGGTTCACCAAATGTTGCTAAAAAAACATTAATGTTCTTTTAAGCTTTCTTTTTTTATGTACATTTTTAAAGTTTCATTTATTTATTTATTTAAATTTATTGGGGTGACATTGGTTAATAAAATTATACAGGTTTCAAGTGTACATTTGTATAAACCATCATCTATATATTGCATTGTGTGTTCACCACCCAGAGTCAGTTCTAAATTTATTTATTTATTATTATTAGTTTCAGGTGTACAAAACAACATAATGATTAGACATTAACACAACTCACAAAATGATAGCCCCAACAAGTCTACTACCCATCTGATACTGTACATAACAATTACAATACCATTGACTATTTCCTATGCTGTACTTTACATCCCATGACTATATATATATTTTCAATATTAGTTTATATTATTGAGTTGTCGGAAAAGTCATGATGCATTTTTGCAATGAAAAACATAGAAAAATATGTCATGACTTTTCCGACAACCCGATAGTTTCAGATATACAGTTCAATGGTTAAGCATTTATATAATTTGAAGTGATCCGCCAATAAGCTTCATGCCCATCTGACATGATACATATTTTGTAAACATTATTGACTATATTCTCTATACTGTATTTCACATCCCCACGACTATTTTGTGACTACCAATTGGTACTTCCTCATCCCTTCACCTTTCTCATCCATCCTCCAACCCTCCTATTTAGCAGCCATCAGTTCTCTGTATCTGTATCTATTTCTGTTTTGCCTGTTTATTTATTCTGTTCTTTAGATTCCACATATAAGTGATGAGATTATATGTTATTTGTCTTTCTCAGTCCAACCTATCTCACTTAGCATAATATCCTCTGGGTCCACACAGGTGGTACACATGGCTGACCTTTCTTTTTTTTTTTTGAAACTGAAAGTTCAAGTATAATGAGTTCCTTTTTAATTAGTTTCAGGTATACAACACAGTGCACTATTTATACTTTTTACCCCTCAAAGTGACAACCTCCATCCTCCAATCTGCCGCCCCACTCCACCCCCCCCCCTGCTCCTGACATCATATATATCTATTACAATTCCGTTGACTCAACTCCCACACTATACTCCACAACCTGTGACTATACATATATTCAATTATAGTTGACATACAATATTATACAACATTGGCTTCAGGTGTACAGTGCAGTGATCAAGCCTGTACTCCATCCATGAAGTGGTCTCCCTAACAAGACATGTGACCATCTGACACACTACAAAATATTTACAACATTATTAATTATATTCCCTGAACTGTCTTTCAAATCCCTGTGGCAATATTGTAGTTACCTATTTATGCTGTCTAATCCCTTCCCCTTCTCCCTCATCCCCAATTCCCTCCCAACAAGCAACCATCATTTTTTTCTTTATATCTCTGAGACTATTTCTGTTTACTTTGCTCGTTCATTCAGTTTTTTAGATTCCACATATAAGTGAAATCACAAGGTATTTATCTTTCTCCGACTGATTTCACTTAACATAATGTTCTCTAGGTCCATCCATATCATTGCAAATGGTACGATTTCATTCTTCTTTATAGCGGAGTAATACTCCATTGTATAAATCTACCATAGTTTCTTAATTCAGCCATCTACCGATGGGCATTTCAGTTGTTTCCAAGTCTTGGTTATTGTAAATGGCACTGCAATAAACATAGGGGTGCATATATTTTTTCAAATTAGCATCTTGGGTTTCTCTGGATAGATACCTAAGAATGCAACTGCTGGGTCATAACGTCGTACCATTTCCAGTTTTTTGAGATACCTCCATACTGATTTCCATAGTGGCTTCACCAATCTGCAGTCCCACCAACAGTGCACCAGGGTTCCCTTTTCTCCACAGCCTTGCCAGCACTTGTTGTTTGTTGATTTATTGATTGTAGCCATTCTGATCGGAGTGAGGTGGTATCTCATTGTGGTTTTTATTTGCATTTCTCTGATGATTAGTGAGGTTGAACATTTTTTCATATCTGTTGGCCATCTGTACGTCCTCTTTAGAGAAATGCCTCTTCATATCCTCTGCCCACTTTTTAATTGGGTTGTTTGTTTTCTTGGTGTTGAGTTGAATGAGTGCTTTATAAATTTTTTATATTAACCCCTTATTGTTGGCATATATCTTCTCCCATTCAGTGAACTGCCTTTTTGTTTTATTGATGATTTTCTTTGCTGTGAAAAAAATTTTTGGTTTGATGTATTCCCATATATTTATTTTTTCTTCTATTTCCCTTATAGAAGGGAATATATATATTCCTGAAGGGATATATCAGTAAAAATATTACTGAGGGTAATGTCTGCAAATATATTCTCTATGTTTTCTTCTAGGAGTTTTATGGTTTCAGGTCTTCTATTTAAGTCTTTAATCCGTTTTGAATTTGTTCTCATATATAGTGTAAGTAGGTGGTCAATTTTCATTTTTTTGCATGTACCAGTCCAGTTATCCCAGTACCATTTATTAAATATACTATGTTTACTCCAATGTAAATTCTTGCTTCCATTGTCATAGATTAAATTACCATATATGGATGGATTTATTTCTGGGCTCTCTATTCTCTTCCATTGGTCTATGTGTCTGATTTTATGCCAGTACCATCTGTTTTGATTACTGTAGCCTTGTAATATGATTTGATATTGGGTAGCATGATACCTCCCACTTTGTTCTTATTTCTCAAGACTGCCGTGGCTATTTGGGATCTTTTATGGTTCCATATAAATTTTAGAATTATATGTTCTATGTCTGAGAAAAATGTCCTTGGTAGTTTGATAGGAATTGCATTGAATCTATATATTGCCTTAGG
>NW_017731667.1:868518-915259 GCF_001890085.2 Hipposideros armiger | reverse complement strand
TTGATTTCTCTCTTCAGGGCCTTATAATTTTCTGAGTACAGGTCTTTTATTTATTTGGTTAAATTTATTCCTAGATATTTTATTGTTTTTGAAGCAATTGTAAATGGGATTGATTTCCTGATTTCTTCTTCTGATAGTTTATTATTGATGTATACAAATGCAACTGATTTCTGAATGTTAATTTTGTGTCCTGCTACCTTACTAAATTCATTTATCAGTTCGAACTGTTTTTGGTGGAGTCTTTCAGATTCCATATATATAGTATCATGTCATCTGCATATAGTGACAATTTTACTTCCTCCTTTCCAACTTGGATGCCTTTTATTTCACTTTCTTGTCTCATTGCTGTGGCTAGAACTTCCATAACTATGTTGAATACAACAGGTGAAAGTGGGCAGCCTTGTCTTGTTCCTGATCTTAAAGGGAAAGATTTTAGCATTTCCCCATTGAGTACGATATTTGTTGTGGGCTTATCATATATGGCCTTTATTATGTTGAGATATCATCCCTCTGTTTCCACTTTGGAAGCATTTTTATCATAAATGGCTGCTGGATTTTGTCAAGTACTTTTTGTGCACCTATTGATGTGACCATATGATTTTTATTTTTCATTTTGTTAATATGATGTATTACGTTAATTGATTTGCAGATATTGAACCAACCTTGCATACCAGGAATGAATCCCACTTGATCGTGGTGTATGATCTTTTTATTTTATTTTTTTTAGTTTTTTAATTTAATTTAATTTTTATTTTTTTATATTTTTTATTTTTATTTTTATTTATTTAATTTATTTACTTATTTATTTATTTATTTTAGCTGAGCCATCCTGTCACCTGTTGACAGCTAAGAGGTTGCTCAGCTCGGTCCAGGGCTCCAACTGCTATTGCTTAGAGCTCGCAGTCTTGAGCGAGCTCTTAACCAACTGAGCCACTCAGACAGCCTTTGGATTATCTTTTTAATGTGATGCTGAATTCAGTTTGCTATAATTTTGTTGAGGAGTTTTGCACCTGTGTTGATTAGGGATATCAGCGTGTAGTATTTTTTTTGTAATATCTTTGTTTGACTTTGGGATCAGAGTAATAGTGGCCTCATAAAATGTGCTTGGGAGCCTTCCCTCCTTCTGAATTTTTTGGAATAGTTTGAGGAGAATAGGTATTAATTATTTTTTTAACATTATGTAAAATTCACCTGTGAAGCCATCTGGTCCAGGACTTTTGTTTGTTGGCAGCTTGCTGGTTACTGATTCAATTTTCTTAGGTAGTAATCAGTCTGTTCAGTTTCTGTTTCTTCTTGGTTCAGACTTAGTAGATTGTATGCTTCTAGAAATTTATCTATTTCTTCTAGGTTGTCAAATATGTTGGCATATAGCTGCTCATAATATTTTCTTAGATTTTCTGTCTTTGTGATACCTGTTGTCACTTCTCTTTCATTTCTGATTTTATTAATTTTGGTCCTCTCTTTTTCTTGGTGAGTCTGGCTAAGGGTTTGTCGATTTTGTTTATCTTTTCAAAAAGCGAGCTCTCGGTTTCATTGATCTTTTGTATTGTTTTTTTTTGTCTCTATTTCATTTATTTCTGCCCTTCTCTTTATTATTTCCTTCCTTGTATTCCCTTTGGGCTTGTTTTGCTGACCTTTTTCCAGTTCCCTTAGGTGTAAAGATAGTCTGTTGATTTGAGATCGTTCTTGTTTCTTTAGATAGGCCTGCATTGCTATGAATTTCCCTCCTAGGACTGCTTTCACTGCACCCCATAGATTTTGGGTTGTTTTGTTTTCATTTTCATTTATCTCGAGATAGATTTTGATTTCTTCCATGATCTCATTTTTGACCCACTCGCTATTTAGTAGCATGTTATTCAGCCTTCATGTATTTGTGTCCTTTCCAGATTTCTTCTTATAATTGATTTCTAGTTTCACAGCATTGTGGTGGGATAAGCTGCTTCATATGATTTCAGTCTTCTTAAATGTATTGAGACTGGTTTTTTGGCCTAACATGTGGTCTGTCTTGGAAAATGTTCCATGTGCACTTGACAAGAATGTATATTCTTTTACTTTTGGGTGAAATGCTCTAAAAATATCAATCAAATCCAGCTGGTCTAAATGTCATTTAAGGCCACTGTTTCCGTGTTGATTTTCTATCTGGAGGATCTGTCCATTGGTGACAACGAGGTGTTGAATTCCCCTATTATGATAGTGTTGCTGTTGATCTCTCTCTTTATGTCTGTCAAAATCTGTTTTATATATTTAGGAGCTCCTATGTTGGGTGCATAGATATTTACTAGGGTTATTTCAACTTGTTGAATCGATCCTTTTATTATTATGTAGTGTCCTTCTTTGTCTTTTATTGTAGTCTTCATTTTAAAGTCTATTTTGTCTGAAATAAGTAGTGCTACTCCTGCTTTTTTCTCATTTCCATTTGCATGAAATATCTTATTCCATCCCTTTACTTTCAGTCTGTGTGTGTCTTTTGATCTGAGATGAGTCTCTTGTAAACAGCATATGCATGGGTCTTGTTTTCTTATCCACTCAGCCACTCTATGTCTTTTGATTGGAGAAGTTAGCCCATTCACATTTAAAGTGATTATTGATGGGTGCATACTTATCGCCATTTTGTTATTTGTATTTCTGGTCTTCCTTGGTTAGCTTGTTTTCCCCTTTCTTCTGTTTTAAAAAAGCCCTTTTAGCATTTACTACAATGCTGGGTTGGTGGTAATGAATTCCTTAAACTTATTCTTTTCTGAGAAGCTCTTTATCTCTCCTTCAATTTTAAGTGATAACCGTGCTGGATAGAGCAATCTTGGTTGTAGGCCTTTATTTTGTGTCACTTTGAAGATTTCCTGCCACTCCCTTCTCGCCTGCAGAGTTTGTGTGGAAAAGTCAGTTATTAGTCTTATAGGAGTTCCTTTGTATGTAACCTGCTGTCTTTCTCTTGCTGCTTTCAGGATCCTGTCTTTGTCTTTAACCTTTGTCATTTTAAATATGATGTGTCTTGGTGAGGACCTTCTTGGGTTCAGCTTGTTTGAAACTCTCTGCACTTCCTGGGCTTGTATGTCGATTTCCTTCACCAACGTAAGGAAGTTTTCAGTCATTATTTCTTCAAATACGTTCTCGATCCCTTGCTTCTTCTATTCCCCTTCTGGTATTCCTATGATGTGAATGTTGTTGCGCTTGATGTTGTCCCACAGGTCTCTTAAACTATTTTCATTGTTTTTTATTCTTTTTTCTTTTTGTTGTTCCAAGTGGGTGATTTCTGCTATTTTTTCTTCTAAATCACTGATCCAATCCTCTGCTTTATCTAACCTACTGGTGATTCCTTCAAGTGTGTTCTTCATTATAGTTATTGTATTCTTTAGTTCTAACTGGTTGTTTTTTATCATTTATCTATCCTTCTTTATGTCCTAAGTTCCTTAAACATTTTTATCATCAGTGTTCTAAACTTTGTCTCTGAAAGGTTGGATACCTCTGTTTCTTTTAGTTCTGTTTCTAGAGGTTTCCTCTGATCTTTTACTTGGGACAAGTTTCTTTGTTTCTTCAGTCTGGCTGTCGCTCTGTGATTGCTTCAATGTATTAGATAGATCAACCATGCCTCTCAGTCATTGCTGGGTGCTCTTGTAGTATGCATCCTTTATATTCAGATTGCACAGTGTCTGTATTCTCCTGTCCCGTGTGTTCCAGAGGTATCACTGTTGAAGTTGCTCTTTAATTGCTTTTGGCTTGTCAGAGGGTGGAATTGACCTGCAGATTGATTAGCTGGGGGAATTAACTCTATTCACAGTGTATGAAATGCTATGTGGAGGTTGATTCCCTCAGATGAGGCTTGGCCACTGTGGGTTCTTGTGCCTGTGGAAAATGTCCTCTGAGAGTGTCACTTGTAGGTTCAACCAGGTATTACTCTGGTTTTGTCTAACACTGGCCTCTGGATGTATTGGTTCTGGTGTCTCTTAGGCACGTCTCCCACTCAGAGCCATTTCAAACCTGCCTGTTCCCAGTCCATAGATACCTGGTAGGTTCCTCAAGGTTGTATGCAGTTGGCTGCTGCCCGTGCTCGACCTGGGGTAATGTGGGATGGTCTCTGTGTGAACTGAAGATAGCTGCCCCCTATATTGGTCCTGAGGCAGTTTAGGAAAAGGCTCAAGGTCCCCTAGGCCTGTTGCCACCTGTCAGATACCTGTAAGGCCCACCTATTGAAAGAGACTTTTTAGGAGCGTGTGTCTGGCTATTTGACGTGGTGTTGAGGGTGCCTCTGCAATGTGGCACTACCTTGGCAGGATGCAGTTCAAGTGAGTTATACAACTTGATTGGTAGTTTTTAAGATGTCAATGCAGATTCAGGTCTTACACCAATACTTGGCCTGTGACCTCCTTGTATAGCATCCCAAGGGCACTACAGCCAGCCTCTACCTTGCACTCACAGATTCACAAAAGTTGCTCCAGAGTGGCTGTGGTGCAGGTTTGTGGTCACTGAACACCATGCAGATGACCCCAGAGCTCTGCAGACCACCTTCTGTTGTAAAAAGCCTTTTCCACAGGTTGTGGGGGTGGGGCCAGTCTTCCCAGCACCCTGATTGCCTCTGGCTATGCAGCTATAGGTGGGCGAGGTGGTGTTACATGTTCATAAAGGCTGTGGTCAGTAGTTTCTACAAATTCAGTATAGTCTCAGCTCCTGGACCAGTGCTAGGTCCACATCCACTTCATAAAACAAAAACAAAGAAAGGCAACCCAACACCACCAAAAAACAAATACACTCCCACAGAAACTTGAAAAACAGTGATGAGACAGGAGAAACAAAAGTATATAAAAGAGACACAAACACAAACACAGGAGAAAAAAACAGAAAAACAGTGACCAAAGCAATATCCAGATAAACAAGTCTGAGTAACAATGACAAAAACAAAACAGATAAAAGAAGGAAAAGGAGTAAAAAGATGAAAGAGAAAGAAAAGAAAAAATAATGATAATAAAGAAAAAAAGGGGGAAGAACAAAGAAGAAAAAAAAGGAAAAAAGAGTTTAAAACAAAAAAAGGCTTTCCACCCGCTTCAATCTGCAGACCACTTACTCAGCAATAGTCTCTGAGCAACTCAGCACCAGCTGTGTTGGGAGAAGGGCACAACACATCATGTGCCGGCCTTCCTCTCAGGCTTGCAGTGAGTTTCCCGCAACTAGCTGCCATGTGCTCTGGAACCGTGCTAACCACTAAAAATCCTCGCAGGTTGTTGTGGGCTGTTTGCTGCTGCAAAAAAAACCCATGTAGCCTGCGGAGGTGGGGACCAGGCACCAGGGGCTCAGGGTACCCCCGGCAACACAGCTCTAGGTGGGTGGGACAGGCTGCCAAGGCACCATGGGGTGTGGTCAGTGGTCCCTACCAAGTCAGAGCAGGGCGCACTCCTGCACCAGCAACCAGCCCACACAAACATGCCAGGAATGCCCCGGCCGGATCATGCAGGCACACAGTTCCTGGCCAAACACTCCCAGGAAAACTTCCAGCCTCAGCCTGTCCCAATAAGCTGCTCACAGATCAGGCAGAGCAGCCTGACAGCCAATCACCACCCTGGCAACTCTGCACACGCATTGCAGAGAGCAAGGACCCGAGGTGGCGTGCGCACTCCCGCGTTTCAATGAATAGCTTGTTGGAGCCTGAGCACACCTCCCAGGTGTTTCCCTATCTATGCAGCACAAACAGTGTGGAGGGTGGGGATCCAAGGCCGCATGCGTGCGCACACACGCACACACGCACACACGCACTCCTATGCCAATTCGACCAGACTAATGTGGTCCCGGACCTGACCCTCTGTGGGAGGGCCCAGTCCTGAAAAAATTGTGCCCTCCTGTACTCTACTCGTGTGCCAGCTCCACACCAGGGGAACAATGGTCCCAAAACCTCCAGCTCCCGCACCAAAGGCACTCAGTTTAGTCCTTCCCGCAGGCTCCCGGGCCCCGCTTACACAGCTACTCCCTCCACCAGTAATTGGGTGAGTGCTCACCAGTGAGTGAGTTGGTTTGCCAGTGCCACTGGTTCTCCAGCCACCCTCAGCCTCACCGAGTTGAACAAAGAGAGTCCTCACTATTTTCTACTTCCAGCTATCATAGAACTCCTCTTCCTGGCAAAGTAACTCTGGGGTGGTGAGCGCAGTGTGGGGCCGGAGGGTCTCTCCCCCAACCGGAGAAGCCTCCCCACTGCTGAGGTGTCCCTCACGGAGTTCGCCCTCTCTCATCTCCGCCCCTCCTCTCAGACTCGACATAGCCTCCTCTTTAAATCCTTCATTTAGAGGTTCTGTTCATCTAGTGTTCAGGGGACTTCTGAGGTTGAATGTTGTATAAATTATTTGTAATTTTGGTGTGATCCTTGGAGGCAGCTGGCACAGCATCTGTCTATTCGGCCATCTTACCGAAAGTCCCAGATTTCATTCTTTTTATGGCAGAATAATCCTCCATTGCATAAATGTATCACATCTTCTTTATCCAATCATCTATTCAAGGGCATTTTGGTCATTTCCATATCTTGGTTATTGTGAATAGTGCTGCTGTAAAATACGGGTGCATACATTTTTTAAAATTAGTATCTTGGGCTTCTTTGGATAAATACCCAAGAGTGAAATTGCTGGGTCATAAGGTAGTTCTATTTTTAATTTTTTGAGGAACCTCCACACTGTGTTCCATAGTGGCTGCACCAATCTGCAATCCCACCAACAGTGCACCAGGGTTCCCTTTTCTCCACATTCTAACCAACACTTGTTATTTGTTGATTTTTTTATGATAGTCTGATAGGAGTGAGGGGGTATCTCATTGTGGTTTTTATTTGTATTCCTGCGATGATTAGTGACATTGAGCATTTTTTGAAATGTCTATTGGCCATTTGTATGTGCCTTTTGGAGAAATGTCTATTTAGGTCCTCTGCCCATTTTTAATTGGGTTATTTGTGTTTTTGGTGTTGAGTTATATGAGTTTTTATAAATTTTGGATATTAACCTCTTATCAGATGTCTGATTAGCAAATATCTTCTCCCATTCAGTGGGATTTTTTTGTTGTTGTTTTGTTGATAGTTTCCTTTGTTGTGAAAAAACTTTTCAGTTTGATGTAGTCCCATTTGTTTATTTTTCTTTTGTTTCCCTTGTCCAAGGAGAACTATCAGTAAAAATATCACCAAGGGTAATGTCTGAGAGATTACTTTCTATATTTTCTTCTAGGAGTTTTATGGTTTCAGGTCTTGCATTTAAGTCTTTAATCCATTTTGAGTTTATTCTTGTATATGATATAAGAAGGTGGTCTAGTTTTACTTTTTGCATGTGTCAGTCCAATTTTTCCAGCACTATTTATTAAATAGACTGAAGACCCCAATGTAAAGTCTTGCTTCCTTTGTCATAGATTAAATAACCATTAGGCATAGATTTATTTCTGGGCTCTCTATTTTCTTCTATTGATCAATGTGTCTGTTTTTATGCCAATATCATGGTGTTTTGATTACTATGGTTTTGTAGTATAATTTGATATCAGGTAGCATGTACCTCCAGCTTTCTTCTTTCTCAGGCTTGCTGTGGCTATTCAGAGGTTTTTATGGTTTCAAATGAACGTTAGGATTATTTGTTCTAGTTTTGTGAAAAATGCCATTGGTATTTTGATTGGGATTGCATTGAATATACGAAGTGGTAATCACAAAATATGATGAAGATTTAATTAAACAATATTTATTACAGTAAAAGACACATTGGCATTAATGCCCCTCAGAATACTCCCACTCTATTCAAACACACTTATCCCATCATTCTTGCCACTTTCTGAAGCAGTTCTGGAAGTCCTCTTTTGTATCTACTTCATCCTCCATCATGACTACACTCCATGTCACACATAGCTCTGATACAGCAATTTCTGCCAAATAAAGACATTACAATGTGTCCTCATCCACCTTATTCACCAGATCTGGCACCATGCTATTTCTGGCTCTTCCCCAAGGTCAAAGTGACAATGAAAGGAAAACATTTTGAATCGATTCAGGACATCTAGGCAGCCACGAGAGCACAACTAAATACAATCATGAAAGAGCACTTCCAGAACTGCTTCAGAAAGTGGCAAGAATGGTGGGATCAATGTGTGTGAAGAGAGGAGGAGTATTTTTAGGGGCATTAATGGCAATGTAACTATTACTGTAATATTTTTTAAATTTAAACATTCACCGTATTTTGTGATCACACCTTGTATAAAATGCTTTGGGTAGTTTTGACATTTTTAACTATATTAATTCTTCCTATCCATGAGTATGGCATATGTTTCCATTTATTTGCATCTTTTTTAGTTTCTCTCTTCACTGTTGTACAGTTTTCTGAATGCATGTCTTTTACTTCCTTGGTTAAATTTATTCTGAAGTATTTTGGTTTTTGATGCAATAGTAAATGGGATTGTATTCTTAATTTCTTTTTCTGGTAGTTTTTTATTGGTGTATAAAAGTGGAACCAATTTCTGAACAGTAATTTTGTATCCTGATACTTTACTAAATTCATTTATCATTCATAATAGTTTTTGGTGGAATATTTGCATTTCTCTCTGTATATTATCATGTCATCTGCAAATAATGACAATTTTACTTCTTTCTTTCCCTACTTGGATGCCTTTTATTTTATTTTATTTTTTTGTCTGATTGTTGTGGCTAGAACTTCCAGTATTATGTTGAATAACAGCGGGCATCCTTGTCTTGTTCCTGCTCTTAAGGGGAATTGTTTTATCTTTTACCCATTGAGTATGATATTAGCTATTGGTTTGTCATATATGGCCTTTATTATTTTGAGATGTGTTCCCTCTATTCCCACTTTTCCGAGAGCTTTTATGATAAATGGATGCCAGATTTTGTCAAATGTTTTTTCTGAATCTGTTGATATAGCCATATGATTTGTATTTTTTACTTTTTTATGTAGTATATCACATTAATTGATTTGTGGATATTGAACTAACCTTGCATATGAGGAATGAATCCCACTTGATGGTGATATACAATCTCTAATGTATTGCTGAATTTGGATTGCTAATATTTTGTTGAGGATTTTTGTATTTATTTATTTTTCTTTTTTGTAATGTCTTTGGTTTACGAATCAGGGTAATGGTGGCCATGTAAGATGAGCTTGGGAGCTTGCCCTCTTCTTGGATTTTTGGAATAGTTTGAGGAGACTAGGTGTTAACTCTTTTTTAAATATTTAGTAAAACTCACCTGTGAAGCCATCTGGAGGACTTTTGTTTGTTGGGAGCTTATTAGTTACTGATTCAATTTCCTTGGTAGTAATCAGTTTGTTCATTTTTTTGTTTTTTCTTAATTCAGTCTTAGAAGATTGTATGCTTCTCGGTATTTATCCATTTCTTCCATATTTTCCAATTTGTTGGCATGTAGTTGCTCATAGTATTTTCTCAAAAAAAATTTTTTGCGTGTATTTCTTTTTTGTATTTCTTTGGTGTCTGTTGTGACATCTCCTCTTTCATTTCTGATTTTTTTAAAAGATTTTATTGGGGAGTTGGGGACGGGGAACAACCAACTTGTCCTTCAACCTTAGTTGTGGAGGGTGCAGCTATCTCAGCTCCAAGTCCAGTCGCCATCCAGCCACACATTGACAGCTCACGGCTGCTTAGCTCAAGGTGCCTTGTTCAATGTTATTTGTGTGTGTGTGTGTGTGTTTGGGAGGGTCGCAGCCCACCATCCCTTTAGGGAGTCGAACCAGCAATCTTGTTGTTAGGAGCATGTGCTCTCACAAGCTAGGTCATTCTGCCATCTGTAGGCAGCTCAGCTTCAGCTCAGCTAGGGCACAGCTCACTGGCCCATGTGGGAATCGAACCTGCAACCCTGTTGCTCAGAGCTCACGCGCTTAATCAACTGAGCCCATGGCCGGCCTTCATTTCTGATTTTATATGGTGAGCCTTCTCTCTCTCTCTCTCTCTCTCTCTCTCTCTTTGGCGAACTTGGTTAAAAGTTGTCAATTTTGTTTATCTTTTCAAAAAACCAGCTTTTTGTTTCACTGATCATTTGTATTATTTTTTTAGTCTCTGTTTTATTTATTTCCGAACTGATCTTTATTATTTTCTTCCTTATACTCACTTTGGGCTTTTTTTGTTGTTGTGCTTTTTTTTCAGTTCTCTTAGGTATGAAGTGAGACTGTTGATTTGACATATTTCTCTTTCTTTGTTTTTCTTTTTCTTTCTTTCTTTCTTTCTTTCTTTCTTTCTTTCTCTCTTTGGGCAGGCATGCATTGCTAAGAATTTTCCTCTTAGTACTGCTTTTGCTGTGCCCCATAGATTTTGGGTTATTGCATTTTCATATTTGTTTGTCTAAAGGTATCTTATGATTTCTTTTGTGATCTCATTGTTGACCCATTATTATTTAATAGCATGTGATTTAGTCTCTATGTGTTTGTATGGGTTTTCCTTTTTTTCTTATAATTGATTTCTATTTTCATACCATTGTGGTAAAAAAAGATGCTTGATTTCAATCTTTTTAAATTTATTGAGGCTTGTTTTGTGGCCTAAATTGTGGTCTGCCTTGGGAAATGTTCCATGTTCACTAGAAAGGAATGTATATTCTTCTGCTTTGGGGTGAAATGCTCTAAAAATATTAATTAAATTCATGTGATCTAGTATGGGTTTTTTTTAATTAAATTTTTTTATTGTTAGTTTCAGGTGTACATAACAATACAATAGTTACCCTTTTCAAACCCTCATCAGGTAACAACCCCCCCTCCTCCCATCTGTTGCCCTCCCACCCCCGATATCATGCTTATCTATTACAATTCCATTGAATCCATCCCCGCTCTCTACTCCATATCCCGAGACTATATGTATATATATAATTATAGTTGACATACAGTATTATTCAACATCAGTTTCAGAAGTACAATGTGGTGGTCAGGCCTCTACATTGACTCTGAAATGGACTCCCCAAAAGGACATGGGACCATCTGGCCCCCTAAGAAATACTTACAACATTATTGATTGTATTCCTCGGACTGTCTTTTTCTATCCCTGAGGCCATATTACAATTACCAATTTGTATTGTCTCATCCCTTCCCCTCTCCTTCATCCCCACCCCCTCCCAACTAACAACCCTCAGTTCTTCCTCTGTGTCTCTGAGACTATCTCCATCCACTTCTCCAATCCATTCAGTTCCTTAGAATCCACGTATAAGTGAGATCATATGATATTTGTCTTTCTCTGACTGACTTATTTCACTTAGCATAATGTTCTCTAGTTCCGTTTTTTTAATTAAAATTTATTGGGGTGACAATGATTAGTAAAATTACATTGGTTTCAAGTGTACAATTCTGTAATACATCATCTATATATCACATTGTGTGTTCATCACCGAGAGTCAGTTCTCCTTCTATTACCATATATTTTACTTGAGATTATTATGCTAAGCAAAATAAGTCAAACAGAAAAACCCGAAAATCATATGACTTCACTGATATGTGGTATATATTGGGTTGTCTGAAAACTCATGACGTATTTTTTCTATGTTTTTCATTGATAAAAATCGTCATGGCTTTTCCAACAACCCAATAAAACTGAAAGCAACAAAGGAACAAGACAAAAAAATCCTGATAGACACAGACAATAGTTTAGTGGTTACCAGAGGGTAAGGGGGGAGGGGATATAGTAGAAAAGGGTAAAAGGGGTCTAAGTGTGTCTTTTGAGGACACTGTTTCCATGTTGATTCTCTGTCTGGAAGATTTCTCCATTGGTGTCAATGAGGTGTAAAATCCCCTAGTATGATTTTGTTACTGTTGATCTCTGTATTTATGTCGGTCAATATTTGCTTTATATATTTACATGCTCCTATATTGTTCCATAAATGTTTACTAGAGTGATTTTCTCTTTTTGGGTTGATCCTTTTATTATTATGTAATGTCCTTCTTTGTCTCTTGTTATAGTCTTTGTTTTAAAGTCTCTTTTGTCCAATGTAAGTATTGCTACCCAAGCTTTTTTCTTATTTCCATTTGTGTGAAATATATTTTTCCATGCATTTGCTATCAGTCTGTGTGAGTCTTTCACTCTGAGAGGGGTGTCTTGTATACAGCATATGCATGGGTCTTTTTTTCTTATCTATTTACTTTCCCTATGAGTTTTGATTGGAACATTTAACCCATTTACATTTAAAGTGATTATTGATAAGCACATAGTCATTGCCTTTTATTATTCATATTTTTGATCTTCATTTGTTTGGCTATTTTTTCCTTTCTTCTGCTTAAAGAAGTTCTTTTAACAGTTCTTGTACTACTGGCGTGGTGGTAATGAATTCCTTTAGCTTTTTTATGTCTGGAAAAGTTTTTCTCTCATTCAATTTTAAATGATAGCCTTGTTGGGTAGAATAGCCTTGGTTGCAGGACCTTGTTATTCATTACTTTGAATATTTGCTGCCACTTTCTTCTTGCCTGCAAAATTTATGTTGAACAATCCACTGATAGTCTTATGGGAGCTCCCTTGTAAGTAAATAGTTGTCTTTCTCTTGTTGCTTTTAGGATGCTCTCTTTGTCTTTAACCTTTGCCATTTTAATTATGATGTGTCTTGGTGTGGACCTGTTTGAGTTCTTGTTTGGAACTCTCTGCACTTCCTAGTCTTGTATGTCTATTTCCTTTGCCAGGTTGGGAAACTTTCAATCATTATTTTTCAAATAAGTTCTTAATACCTTGCTCCCTTTCTTCTCCTTCTGGTACCCTATTATGCAAATGTTTTTTTCACTTGGTGTTGTCCCACAGGTCCCTTCAACTATCTTCAATGTTTTTTATTATTTTCTGTTGTTGTTCTGATTTGGTGTTTTCTGCTAACTTGTCTTGTAAATCTGGATTGAGTCCTCTGCTTCATCTAAACTGTTGTTGATTCCTTCTAGTATATTCTTCATTTCAGTTATTGTATTATTTATTGGGTTGTTGGAAAAATTATGATGCATTTTTGCAACAAAAAACATAGAAAAAATATGTCACGACTTTTCCAACAACCCAATATTTCTGGCTAGTTCTTTTTTATTGTTTCTATGTCCTCCTTAATGCTTGCTATCTCTTTGTTAACATTCTCACCAAATTCCTTAAGCATTTTTATAATCAGTGTTTTAAACTATGTCTCTGACAGATTTATCACCTCCATTTCATTTAGTTCTATTTCTGGAGGTTTCTCCTGTTTCTTTATGTGAGACATATTTTTTTGTTTCCTCTTTCTGGCTGCCTCTCAGTGTTTGCTTCTATGGATTAGGTAGATCTCCTATGTCTATCAGTCTGTGCTTGGTGGCCTTATGTAGTATCTATTCTATGTGGTTCAATGGCACATTCTCACTGATCTCTTGTGTGTGTATTCCAGGAGTGTCCCTTGAGTGCTTTGTGTGTGTTCTACTGTTGTAGTTGAGCCTGGACTGCTTTGGCGCATCAGTGGGTGGTCCTGACTTCCAGGTTGACTGACTGTGAGGATTAACTATGCCCACAGTGTATGTACTGCTGTGTGGAGGCTGATACCTTATAGGAGGAATCACCCCTGTGAGCTCTCTTGACTGTTGAGACCTCCCTTTGAGTGTGCTTCTATGGGGCCAACCAGGTAGTGCTCTTGTGTGGTGTGAAGCTGGCTTCTGGGTGTGTTGTTTCTTGTTTCTCTTCAGAGGGGCTCCCATGCTGTCTAATTTCAGCCTTGCCTATGCCCAGCCCAGGGTTATCTGGTAGGATCCACAAAGCTCTATGTGATTGGCTATTTCCTGTGCTGGGCCTGGAAGCATGAGGGGGTGGCCTCACTGTGAACTGAGGCTGGCTGCCATCAGTAGTGGGCCTGAAGGTGCTTAAAAAAGGCCCAGGGGCTCCTAGGCCTATTACCACCTGCTGACTGCTCATAAGGCTCAGCTGTTGAAAGCTCCTACTTAGGTGAATGGGCCAAATGCACTGGGCAGGTTGACCTGGTGTTGATTGTGCCTTTTGTGATGCAGCACTAGATAAGTGAGACAGGTTCCTAGGGTTTCACAAGATGTGTCCAGTGTTTTTTACAAAATTAATGTAATTTTGGTTCTTCACCAGTGTTGGGGCCCATGACGACTTCACTAAAATGCCCTGAGAACACCATGTCCAGCCACCACTTGCCTTATGCCTGCTGGTCCCCATGAGCCACCTAAGAGAGGTTGTGGTGCAGGTTTTGGGTCATTGTCCAACACCAAAATCTTCCCTGGCTGCTGACAGATATCTGCTGGTATAAAAGGCTTCTGTGACTTGTGGGGAGGGACCAGGTGCTCAGTAGTCAAGAGTGTTCTGGGTGATGAAGTACAAGCTTTGCAGTGCAGGAACCCAGGTCTTCACTAAGTAATTGCACACAAGAGGATTTTACCAGACTAACATGGTCTCAGATTTGTCCCTTTGGGGGAGAATTCAACACAGAAAAGATGGCACCATCCTGTAGGCTACACATGAGTCAGATTCCACATAGGAATAATGGCAGATGTACCTCCAGCCTTTCCTTGTATGTCTCTGGAGCCTCTTGAGTTGCTACCCCTCCACCAGAGACAAGGTGAGTGTTTGCAAGTGAGCATGTCTGTGTGAGGCTCTCTAGGAGGGCGCCTAAGTTTTCTAGCCACCTTCAATCTCACTGGGATGGGGAGAAGTCCTTGCTGATTTTCACTGCCAGATGTTGTATGGGCTCTCCTTCCTGGCACAGGACCCCTGGGCTGGGGAGCCTAGCATGGAGTGCAAACCCTCCCTCCTCCTTCTTCCAGGGGACCTCTGTCACCAAGGTGTCCCTTTCAGTGTTCAATCACTATCTGTGTGTTTGGGGTCAGCCCATCTTGCATCTCCGTTCCTCCTACTAGTCCCAATGGAGCCTCTTCTTTATATCCTTAATTATAGGGGCTCTGTTCAGCTAGTCTTTAGATGATTTCTGAGATTGATATTTCTATAATTTATTTGTAATTTTAGTGTGGTCCTGTGATGCAGCAGGCATGGCATTTTAGCATTTACCTAATCCACCATCTTGTGTTAATCTCCTTTAAAGCTTCCTAATTTAATCTTCAGAATATCTTAGGCTATAAGATGTTCTCATTGAATAAAACATGAAAGAAAGGTTACATAGGGTAAATTACAAGTTCACTTCTGTGCTATCTGTTCTGTGAAACATATTTTTTCTTACTATAGTCTATTTAGAAAATGGGGGAAACAGTCCTGGAAGAGAAGTATGTCCAATCCTTGAATATTTCAAAACCAGTCATAAAATAGTTTTGGTTATCATTGTTGTTATTAACTCCAACATGTTTAACATGAAAAAAAAGATGAAATGCAACAGATTCTAGGCCTAATTCTCACATAAACAAGTCATGTGACTTTTGTTTCCTCACTTTTAAATTGGAGTAAGTAGTGTGTTCTTCATCTGCCTCATAGAAGTGAAAAGTTACCAATATATATTTGAATTTCTTTGAATACTAAAAATTGCTCTATAAATGCAACTACCTACAAAATAATAATACTTTCCCAATCATAAATATAATAGGTATTTATTACAAAACACTACAATGCACTGATGGGAAAAAAGAAGAAACTGTAAATTAATTGCAATTTCATCTTTGTTATGTACATCAGACTTTTTATTTTTTTTTAAAGGTTTTTATTGGGGACTTGGGGGATGGGAACAGTGCTGGGAAATAGGGGGAAGGGGAACAGACAAGTTGCTGTCCTTTTGTTCTTCAGCCTAGTTGTGGAGAACGTTGCTTCACTGGCCCAAGTTGGCACCATCATTGTGCTCTTCCCAGGCAAGGCAGATCAGTCTCCGGCTTCTGGATGGCCGCTCACTGCAACTGCTAACTGCTCATGCTGGCTGCTGGCTGCAAATGGTAGCCCATGGCAACCCGCTGCATCAGGGGCTGCAGCCTATGCCGTCACTGGTGACTCATGGCAGCCCAGCTCCAGGTTGAGCTGTTGTTCAGCATCTAAGCTGTGGAGGGCAGTGTCACTGGCCCTCATATGTGGGATCTGAACTGGGGCACTCTGGCGTCACAAGCCAGCTCTTAAGCAACGCACCCCTCAGCCAGCCCCCAGACCTTCTCATATATACATAATAAAAGAAAACTGAGAGCATATTGTACATGTTATTCTTCTACCAATTTTTTTAGCTTAATAATGTGACCATCTTTTAATATCTATATCTCCATATATATTTACCAACAGATCATGGATGTTATTACTATTATTATTGTTGTTGTTGAATTAATACCAAATTGATGGACTTTTTAGTTGTTTCTAAGTTTTTACTATTACAAACTACTGTACAACATTATCAAAACCATACCCAATTCCCTGAACCTACCAGCTCTTGTTTCTAAATACTATTTGGTGTTTAATTAGATTAATCTTATTAATAAAATTTTCCTAAACTTTCTACATGGTTATCTTATTTTACAAGAACTCTTTATTTTTTTATTTTTTTATGATTTTATTGGGGAATTTGGAGTGGGGACAGCGTTGGGGAATCGGGGAAGGGGAAGAGACAAGATGCTGTCCTTTTGTTCTTCAGTCTCATTGTGGAGGACTTCACTTCACTGGTCCATTTTGGTATCATTGAGCTCTTCCCAGCTGAGGCAGATTGGTAGCTGGCCATTGAAGGGCTCTCATGGTGGCTCACAGCAGCTCACGCTGGCTGCCAGCCTCTCATGGTAGCTTAAGGCAGCCCACTGCAACCCCACTGCAGCCTACGCCAACGCCGGTGACTCACAACAGCCCAGCTCCAGGTCAAGCTGTTGTTCACCATCTTAGCTGTAGAGGGCGCAGCATGACTGGCCCATGTGGGATCTGGACCAGAGGCCCTGCTGCTCAGAGCTTGCACTCCCAAGCCAACTCTTAACCAATGAGCCCCTCGGCTGGCCCCAGAACTCTATTTGTAGGAAGTTATCCTTCTAAATTTCCTTGAATAACATCTACTTCATAAAAAGTCTTGGATGTCGTTATTTCCTTTTCCAATCTTCCTGCTTTCCTTTTTCCTACCTAAATAGACTTGTTTCTGTAGTGGATTCAGGATGATAACTAATACAGTTCTCTCTGTTATGTGTCTCACATGCATTAAGTACTCAACAAATGTTCATTGAGTAACTATCAACAAGCTGCTATTTGAGTACCTACTATGTTCACAATATTATTCAAGTTGAAACAATGAATGCAGAAATTTACAGTTCACACCTCTTCATTATCACAGAACTTAGATTAAATTGGAATAATAGGAAATGGATAACAATGAAAAGTTATGTTTCTGTTGTAGTTTTAAGTATATTATATGCATTAATATTTTAAAATTCACAACAATCCCATGAGGGGGAATCTATTATTATCATCCTCACCTTATGGATGAAGACATCAAAGCACAAAAAAATTTAAGTAACATGTCTGAGATCACACAGCTAAGGATCAGATCTGGTATTCAAACCCCTAATATCTGAGTTTAGAGTCTATGCTTCTCTCTTTATTATACTTTAACATGATGTATGATATGTATACCTGGATGTATGATATGTATACCTCAGACATTTACTTTCTTACATTTGCTTTAAATGTATTCAGAAAGGCATTTAACAACATTTAAAATGATAAGACTCTGACCAAGATGGAGAAATATATTCTGAATGATAGTACAATTATGAAGCTTGTTTTTTGGTTTTTAATAGTCTTTCAGCCAGGCATACATTATATTCATAAATGAATTCTTGTCAACCAGAAGTTTGATTTTTTAAGCTATTGTTTTGGCCCTATCATTTTTTATCATTCATAAAAATAAACTATTAAATAGCTATCCAATATGCTGGTGGCACAAAGCTTGGGGAAACAATAAATATACTAGAAATCAGACTGAGGATTGCAAAATGATTGCAAATGGTTATATAATCTAAAATACTATACTGTGTATGGTTTTGGATTTTACTATTCAATTTTAAATGGCTAACAGACACTTACACATTCAGATTACATCACTGGGCAGGTGTTTATTGTATGGATACACAAAAAAAGTAAGGAGACACTTGACATCATTGTTTATTCATTTCTTCAACAACAACAAAAATCTCAGCAGTCACACAGTCAGGCTTCATAAAGATGGGAATGCTATTCAAGCTATAACAGTAGCCTCCTTGTCTGAAAGCAGATCTGTGAGCCAACAGTAGCCACTAGAGTCATTCATTTAGAAATGATCCACTTAGAAATGAGAAATGAGAATCCATTGATTTCTATACTAGCAAATTACCATACTTAATGATTCAGCTTATGTCTGTCTCTGATTCTACTTCATCTTCCACCGCAGGCTAACTTCTGTCTTACACTCATGATTTTTGTTTTACTCATAGTATCTATAATCTCATGGGCTTTATTTTTTAATGATTGGTAGCAAGAGATAGAACAAGGACCATAGGTAAAATTGTCAAAACTGCTTTTTTAACTTAATATAGAAAAAATACTATTGTGCTATACAAAGATGAAATTAACTGCCTCATAAAGTAGTGAGTTCTCTATGACTGAGAGTGTTCTAATGTAAGTTGGATGATTAATTTTAAGGATGATGTAGAAGTTGCATGATAATAAAACAGATTGTTAGACTAGATGACTTTTAAATTCCAACCTAACCATGTGATCTAATGACTGATTAAAGTCAGCAAAACACTGTAGGAGTTCAAAATGGGGAGTGAAAACTGTAGTATTGGGTTGGTCACAGAGAAGGTAGAATTTAAAACTAGTCTTTGATATGGGGAGAGGCAGATGATAACATACAAGACATAAAATAATTTCATCCTAGTCCATCATGTCACCTTTCTTAAAATAAATGAGAATGAGAGTTCTTATAAATAAATCAAAGCAGGACACAAAAGTAATTCTGAGGAGGTAAATGACTGCCATAAAAGCCTTTCAGTTCCATAAAAGCAAGAAACAGGGTCTATTCTTAATCTCTCATATTAATATCTGCTGGGTCTACATGATTTTCCACTTAGTTATAGTCTGCTGGGTGGGCCTTTAATCCCACTTCTCTGACCAGATTGCCTTTAGAACTGGAGATAGAAGAATATAGTGGGCCATAATTCAAGCTCTAAAGTCAGACTGACTGAGTTTGAATTCAGGCTCTGCTACTTACTAGTTGTATGACCTTAAAAATAGTTACATTTCTACACCTCAGGTTTTTCATCTCTAAAATCTAGATAATAACTTGTCCTACTTTATAGAGTTGCTATGAAAATAAATAGATACTTCATGGAATAAGCTTAGCACAGGTCTTGGCACAGAATGAGTACTCAATTAGTATCAGTACTTTTATACTTCTTTTAATTTCCCATGATACCTAGCATAGTGTTAAATGCATACTAGAAGTTTACAAAACGCTTTTGAAATGAAGTATTATTTGAAGTGAATTATTAACACAATTAAATTTCTTCAGAGCTAATTTTTATGAAGAAGATATACCTCTTTTTCTATTATTTATTGATTTATTGATGCTTCATCTACCCAGCAATCAACACGTGGATATAGCAGTATAGCTGGACAATAGATTAAATTGTTCCATTTTTTAATTATTATTTTTTATTGTTAAATGCACATATTTAGAATTAGTTTCAGCTGTACAACACAGTGTAATAGTTATACTTTTACCCCTTGAGGGGAGAACCCCCTCCCCCAATCCACCGCCCCACTTCCCCCCCAATAGCAAACATATCTATTACAATTCCCTTGACTCCACCCCCACACTATACTCCACGTCCCATGACTATATACATATATATATATATTCACTTATAGTTGACATACAATATTATAAAACGTCAGCTTCAGGTGTACAGTGCAGTGATCAAGACTACCCCATCCGTGATGCAGTCTCCCTATTAAGACATGTGACGGGCCGGCTGAGTGGCTCAGTTGGTTAAGAGCTCGCTCAAGAGTTTGAGCTCTGAGCAACAGCGGTTCAAGTCCAGCCCGAGCTGAGCAGCCACTGAGCTGCCAACAGGTAGCAGGATGGCTCAGCTAAAAAAAAAAAAAAAAAAAAAAAAAAAAAAAAAAAAAAAAAAAAAGACATGTGACCATCTGAAACCCTATGAAATATTTACAACATTATTAATTATATTCCTCGAACTGTCTTTCATGTCCCTGTGGCAATATTGTAGTTACGTATTTATGCTACCTAATCTCTTCCCCACTCCCTCATCCCCACCCCCTCCCAACTAGCAGCCATCTGTTGTTCCTCTATATCTCGGAGACCAATTCTGTTTACTTTGCTCGTTCATTCAGTTTTTTAGATTCCACATATAAATGAAATCATATGGTATTTGTCTTTGTCCGACTGACTTATTTCACTTAATATAATAGTCTCTAGGACCATCCATATCATCCCAAATGGTACGATTTCATTCTTCTTTGTAGCAGAGTAATGCTCCATTGTATAAATGTACCACAGTTTCTTAACCCAGTCATCTACCGATGGGCATTTTGGTTGTTTCCAAGTCTTAGCTATTGCGAATATCACTGCAATAAACATAGGGGTGCATATATTTTTTCAAATGAGTGTCTTGGGTTTCTCTGGATAGATACCCAAGAGTGGAATTGCTGGGTCACATGGTAGATCCATTCCCAGGTTTTTGAGATACCTCAATACTGATTTCCATAATGGCTGCACCAATCTGCAGTCCCACCAGCAGTGCACCAGGGTTGCTTTACTCCACAGCCTCACCAGCACTTGTTGTTTGTTGATTTATTGATGATAGCCACTTTGACTGGAGTGAGGTGATATCACACTGTGTTTTTTATTTGCATTTCTCTAATAATTAGTGAGGTTGAACATTTTTTCATATGCCTGTTGGCCATCTGTATGTCCCCTTTAAAGAAATGCCTCTTCACATCCGCTGCCCATTTTTTAATTGGGTTGTTTGTTTTTTTGGTGTTGAGTTGAATGAGTGTTTTAGAAGTTGTGGATATTAACCCTTTATCAGATATATCATTGGCAAATATCTTCTCCCATTCAGTAGGCTGCCTTTTTGTTTAATGATTATTTCTTTTGCTGTGAAAAAACTTTTAAGTTTGATGCAATCCCATATATTAATTTGTTCTTTTATTTCCCTTGCCTGAGGGGATATCTCAATAAAAATATTACTCAAGGTAATGTCTGCAAGTTTACTCCCAATTTTTTCTTCTAGGAGTTTTATGGTTTCAGGTCTTACCTTTAAGTCTTTAATCCATTTTGAATTTGTTCTTGTGTATGGTGTAAGTAGGTGGTCCATTTTCGTTTCTTTGCACATGTCAGTCCAATTTTCCCAGCACCATTTATTAAACACACTATCTTTACTCCAATGTAAATTCTTGCTTCCATTGTCATAGATTAAATTATATGGATGGGTTTATTTCTGGGTTCTCTATTCTGTTCCATTGATCTGTGTGTCTGTTTTTATGCCAGTACCATACTGTTTTGATTACTGTAGCCATGTAGTATGATTTGATGTTGGGGAGCATGATACCTCCCACTTTGTTCTTATTTCTCAAGATTACTGTGGCTATTCAGGGCCTTTTATGGCTCCATATAAATTTTTGGATTATATATTCTATTTCTGAGAAAAATGTTCTTGGTATTTTGATAGGGATTGCATTGAATCTATCATATGTTGCCTTAGGTAGTATTGACATTTTAACTATATTAATTATTCCTATCCATGAACATGGTATGTATGTCCATTTATTTGTATCTTCTTTGATTTCTCTCTTCAACATCTTATAATTTTCTGAGTACAGGTCCTTTACTTCTTTGGTTAAATTTATTCCTAGGTATTTTATAGTTTTTTGAAGCAATTGTAAATGGGATTGATTTCCTGATTTCTTCTTCTGATAGTTTATTATTATTGTATACAAATGCAACTGATTCTTGAATTTAAATTTTGTATCCTGCTACCCTACGAAATTCATTTATCAGTTCTAACAGTATTTTGGTGGAGTCTTCGGGATTCTCTATATATGGTATCATGCCATCTGCATATAATGACAATTTTACTTCCTGCTTTCCAATTGGGATGCCTTTTATTTCATTTTATTGTCTGATCGCTGTGGCCAGAACTTCGAGAACTATGTTGAATAAAGAGGTGAAAGTGTGCAGCCTTGTCGTGTTCCTGATTTTAAGGGGAAAGCTTTTAGCCTATCCCCTTTGAGTACGATGTTTGCTGTGGGCTTATCATATATGGCTTTTATTATGTTGAGATATGATACCACTATTCCCACTTTGCTAAGAGTTTTTATAATAAATGGCTGCTGGATTTTGTCACATGCTTTTTCTGCATCTATTGATAGGATCATATGATTTTTATTTTTCATTTTGTTAATATGATGTATTATATTGATTGGCAGATATTGAACCAAACTTGCATACCAGGAATAAATCCCACTTGATTGTGGTGTATGATCTTTTTAATGTGATGCTGAATTCGGTTTGCTAGTATTTTGTTGAGGATTTTTGCATCTATATTCATTAGGGATATTGCCTGTAGTTTTCTTTTTTTGTAATAACTTTGTCTGATTTTGGGATCAGAGTAATAGTGGCCTCATAAAATGTGCTTGGGAGCCTTCCCTCCTTCTGTATTTTTTGGAATAGTTTCAGGAGAATAAGTATTAATTATTTTTTGAACATTATGTAAAATTCACCTGTGAAGCCATCTGGTCCAGGACTTTTGTTTGTTGGAAGCTTGTTGATTACTGACTCAATTTCTTTGGTAGTAATCAGTCTGTTCAGAGTTTCTGTTTCTTTTTGGTTCAGACATGGTAAGTTGTGTGCTTCTAGAAATTTATCCATTTCTTCCAGATTGTCAAATTTGATGGCATATAGTTGCTCATAGTATTTTCCTACAATTTCCTGTATGTCTGTGGCATCTGTTGTCACTTCTCCTCTTTCATTTCTGATTTTGTTAATTTGCGTCATCTCTCTCTTTTTCTTGGTGAGTCTGGCTAAGCATTTGTCGATTTTGTTTATCTTTTCAAAAAAAACAGCTCTTGGTTTCCTTGATCTTTTGTATTGCTTTTCTGGTCTCTATTTCATTTATTTCTGCTTTATTATTATTTCCTTCCTTGTACTCCATTTGGACTTGTTTTGCAGTTCTTTCTCCAGTTCCCTTAGGTGTAAAGATAGTCAGTTGATATGAGATTGTTCTTGTTTCTTTACAAAGGCCTGCATTGATATGAATTTTCCTCTTAGGACTGCTTTTGCTGCATCCCAGAGATTTTGAGTTGTTCCGTTTTCATTGTCATTTGTCTTGAGATAGCTTTTGATTTCTTTCTTGATCTCAGTTTTGACCCAGTCACTATTTAGTAGCATGTTATTTGGTCTCCATGTATTTGTGTGCTTTCCAGATTTCTTTTTATAATTAATATCTAGTTTTATAGCATTGTGGTCAGAGAAGATGCTTGATATGATTTCAATCTTCTTAAATTTATTGAGACTTGTTTTTTGGCCTAACATGTGGTCTATCTTGGAAAATATTCCATGTGCATTTGAGAAGAGTGTATATTCTGTAGCTTTGGGGTGAAATGCTCTAAAAATATCAATTAAATCCAGCTGGTCTAAAGTGTCTTTTAAGGCCACTGTTACCGTGTTGATTTTCTGTCTGGAGGAGCTGTCCATTGGTGACAACGGGGTGTTGAAGTCCCCTATTACGATAATGTTGCTGTTGATCTCTGTTTTTATGTCTGTCAAAAACTGTTTTATATATTTTAGGAGCTCCTATGTTGGTTGCATAGATGTTTACTAGGGATATGTCCTTTTGTTGAATCGATCATTTTATTATTATATAGTGTCGTTCTTTGTCTTTGATTATAGTCTTCATTTTAAAGTCTATTTTGTCTGAAATAATTATTGTTACTCCTGCTTTTTTCTCATTTCCATTTGCATGAAATATCTTATTCCATCCCTTCCTTTCATTCTGTGTGTGTCTTTTGATCTGAGATGAGTCTCTTGTAAACTGCATATGCATGGGTCCTGTTTTCTTATCCACTCAGCCACTCTATGTCTTTTGATTGGAGCATTTAAACCATTCACATTTAAAGTGATTATTGATAGGTGCATATTTATTGCCCTTTTGTTATTTGTATTTCTGATCTTCCAGGGATACCTTGTTTTCCCTGTCCTTCTGTTTAAAAAAGCCCTTTTTTTAAAGATTTTTATTGGGGACTTGGGGGGATGGGAACAGTGCAGGGGATTTGGGGGAAGGGGAAGAGACAAGTTGCTTTCCTTTTGTTCTTCAGTCTAGTTGTGGAGGACGTTGCTTCACTGGCCCAAATTGGCACCATCATTGCGCTCTTCCCAGGTGAGGCAAATCAGTCACTGGCTTCTAGACGGCTACTCACTGCAGCTGCTGGCCGCTCACGCTGGGTGCTGGCTACACACGGTAGCCCATGGCAACCCACTGCTACAGGAGCTGCAGCCTACGCCGTCCCCGGCGACTCACAGCAGCCCAGCTCCAGGTTGAGCTGTTGTTAAGCATCTTAGCTGTGGAGGGCAGTGTCACTGGCCCTCATATGTGGGATCCGAACAGGGGCTCTCTGGCGTCCCAAGCCAGTTCTTAACCATCGTGCCACTTGGCTGGCCCTAAAAAAGCATTTTTAACATTTCCTGCAATGCTGGCTCGGTGTTAATGAATTCCTTAAGCTTATTCTTTTCTGAGAAGCTCTTTATCTCTCCTTCAATTTTAAGTGAGAGCCATGCTGGGTAGAGCAATCTTGGTTGTAGGCCTTTATTTTGCGTCACTTTGAATATTTCCTGCCACTCCCTTCTGGCCTGCAGAGCTTGTGTAGAAAAGTCAGCTGTTAGTCTTGCAGGAGTTCCTTTGTATGTAACCTGCTGTCTTTCTCTTGCTGCTTTTAGGATCCTGTCTTTGTCTTTAACCTTTGCTATTTTTACTATGATGTGTCTTGGTGTGGACCTGTTTGGTTCAGTTTGTTTGGAACTCTCTGAACTTCCTGGGCTTGTATGTCAATTACCTTCACCAGGGTAGGGAAGTTCTCAGTCATTATTTCTTCAAATACGTTCTTGATCCCTTGCTTCTTCTCTTCTCCTTCTGGTATTCCTATGATGTGAATGTTGTTGCGCTTGATGTTGTCCCACAGGTCTCTTAAACTATTTTCATTGTTTTTTATTCTTTTTTTCTTTTTGTTGTTCCAAGTGGGTGATTTCTGCTATTTTGTCTTCTAAATCACGGATCCAATCCTCTGCTTTATCTAATCTACTGGTGATGCCTTCAAGTGTGTTCTTCATTTCAGTTATTGTACTCTTTAGTTCTAATTGGTTGTTTTTTATGATTTCTGTGTCCTTCTTTATGTCCTCCCTAAGTTCCTGAAACATTCTTATCGTCAGTGTTCTAAACTCTGTCTCTGAATGGTTGGATAGCTCTGTTTCATTTAGTTGCATTTCTTGAGGTTTCTTCTGATCTTTTACTTGGGACATATTTCTTTGTTTCTTCATTCTGGCTGTCACTCTGATTGCTTCGATATATTAGATCACCTAGAAAGAAAAACAAAGAAAGAAAATGAAAAAAGAGAAAAGGAGGAAAATAATAAAAAGAATAAAAAGGGGGGAGGAGCTCTCTGCCGACTTTAATCTGCAGACCACTTGCTTATCAATAAAGAAACTCTGGGTGACTGAGCACCAGCTGTTGGGGGGAAGGGCTCAGTGCATCATGCACCAACCTCCCTCTAGACTTGAAGTGAGCTTTCTGCAATTAGCTGCTGTGTGCTCTGGAACCGTGCTCACTACCAAAAATCCTCACAGGTTGTTGCAGACTTTCTGCTACTGCAAAAAAAACCCCTCTGTGGCCTGTGGACGTAGGAGCCAGGCACTAGGGGCTCAGGGTGCCCCTGGCAACACAGCTCTAGGTGGGCAGATCAGGCCCCCAAGGCACCACAGTGTGTGGTCAGTGGCCCCCACCAAGTCAGAGCAGCATGCTCTCCTGCATCGGCATCCAGCCCACACAAACTCGCCAGGAAAGCCCTGGCTGAATCACGCAGGTGCACAGCTCATGGCCCTACACTCCCAGGGAAACTCTCAATCTCAGCCTGTCCCAATCAGCCCCTCGTAGATCAGGCCGAGCAGCCCGACAGCCAATCGCCACCCAGGCAACTCTGCATGTGCAGTGCAGATATCGGGGAACTAAGGCGAGTCGCGCACTCCCAGTCTCAATAAGCAGTCTGTTGCAGTCAGAGCGTGCCTGCCAGGCATTTCCCTGGCTATGCAGCACAAGCAGTGTGGATGGTGCAGATCCAAGACCGCATGAGCATGCACGCAAGCACACACGCACACACACACTCCTGCGCCAATTCTAGCAGACCAATGCAGTCCCAGACCTGAGCCTCTGTGGGAGGGCCCAGCCCTGAAAACATGGCACCCTTCTGTGCACTACTTGTATACAAGCTCCACACCAGGGGAACAATGGTCCCAAAAACCTCCAGCTCCCACACCAAAGGTTTCAGTTCAGTCCTTCCAGGAGGCTCCTGGGCCCCACTCACAAAGCTACTCCCTCCACCAGGAACCAGGTGAGTGCTCTACAGCGAGTGAGTCGGTTTGCTGGCTCTACTGGTTCTCCAGCTGCCCTCAGCCTCACTGAGTTGAGCAAAGAGAATCCTCACTATTTTCTCCTTCCAGCTATGATAGAACTCCTCTTCTCGGCAAAGTAACTCTGGGCTGGTGAACGCAGTGTGGGGTTGGAGGGTCTTTCCCCCAACCAGAGAATCCTCCCCACCACTGAGGTGTCCCTCACGGGGTTCGCTCTCTCTCATCTCCACCCCTCCTACTAGACTCGACGTGGCCTCCTCTTTAATTCCTTCGTTTAAAGGTTCTGTTCATCTAGTGCCCAGGGAAGTTCCAAGTTTGAATATCTTATAAATTATTTGTAATTTTGGTGTGATCCTGGGAGGCAGTCAGCACAGCATCTGTCTATTCCGCCATCTTACTGGAAGTCCGAAATTGTTCCATTTTATTCAGGTGCTTGGTACCATGCGAGCACATTCATAACTTCAGACAAAAGTTATATTTATTTCAAATGTAAAATCACATAACACAGAAGCATGCATATTCAAACAACTTTATGAACTGTAATGATATGCATGTTTAGTTTAGTTCACATGCAGCAGAAAAAGCAAGAAAAATAACCATGTTGGAGAGTATACATCTTTCTTAAAAGGTTGATATTTCAATCAACTTTTTTTTCTTGAGAATTCTTTATACCAAAAGTAAATAATAAATGTTATTCTGCAAAAATTCTTTGTATCTAATGTGAATTAACAAGAAGAACATCATGGAAAATAATCTCATAAATAAAAATTACAAAACTGAGAAGTGTTGACTTTACTATTTTGAAAATTAATGCCATCCTTGTAAATCATTGCAAATACAATACTGCTAAAAAATGCAGACTACTGGTCTCAGATTTTCACTCTCAATATTAGTGCTTTATTGTCACCCCATCCCAATGCAATATCAGATTGCCATTTTAGGAATGGGTCTGGTAAAAAAAAATTGAAATGACTTTAAAGTTATTTCACTCAAAAGACCCTAAAGTGTTTTTTTTTCACTTTAGACTCCCTCAGAATGTCCATTTGAAACATTATCTATCAGTCGTTAATAAAAACTTTGGCATTCAAGGTACACTCTCTCCCAGCCACAGGAAAAAAATAACAAACAAAGAAAAAAGCAACAACAAAATATTTCTTGGGTTGCTTCCATATCTTGGCTATGTAAATAGTGTTGCAATGAACATAAGGGTGTACATATCTAGTTAAATTAGTGTTTTGGGTTTCCTCAGGTAAATACCCAGAAGTGGAATTGCTGGGTCATAAGGTAGTTTTATTTTTAATTTTTTGTGGAATCTCCAATTTTTTTTCCATAGTGGCTGCACAATAGATGACTGGATAAAAAGGATGTGGTGCATATATGCAATGGAATATTAGTTCACCATAAAAAAGAATGAAATCTTACCATTTGGGACAACCTGAATGGACCTAGAGGGTATTATGCTGAGTGAAATAAGTCAGACAGAGACAGAAAAATACCATATGTTTTCACTTATATGTGGAATCTAAAGAACAATAACAACAATAAATGAAACAGAAACAGAAACAGACTGTTAGATACAGAGAACAATCTGATAGTTGCCAGAGGGAGGGGAGTTGGACATGCTAGGCGAAAAAAGTGAAGGGATTAAGAAATACAAATTGGTTGTTATAAAATAGTCACGTGGATGTAAAGTACAGGAAAGAAAATATAGTCAATAATATTGTAATAACTATGTATAGTGCCAGAGATGTACTAAATTAATCAGGGATCACTGCACAAATTATATAAATGTCTAACCACTCTTCTGTACAACTGAAACCAGTATAAAATAACATTGAATGTCAACTGTAACTGAAAAAAAATAAATAATTTTAAAAAACCATTTATTTTGGTTCCTTAGTCCAATTTTGCCAAAAAATATTTTAAAATTCTGTTAACTCTGTTGGGGAACTTGGCTTTCTAAAGGAATTTCTAAGCCCCAATTTTCACCAGGCTTAGACTTTCAATTCAGAGAACATTTTTCTTGATGGCCATGCATTGATTTACTTATAAAAAATCAATTACAGAATCAAAGATAGTTTCTTCCATGTGCTTATACAAAAGTTGACTAATCAGTCACCCTGCTAGTAATCAAATAACTCTTAGTAGTTACTTCATTCTTTAAACATCTTCCAATATTCTTGATCCAGAAAAATGCTTTCCTTCACCCTTGATTGCCTTCTTCTAATGCTGCTTTTTCTTTTTCACTCTTTTGTATCTTCTTGTTGTTGTGGTTCCTTTTCTAGATTTTTTTTTATGCACTGAATTCTTCATTGTCATATTTCTACCCACTCTTGTAGTAAAATTTTTCTATGTAAAATTATCTGTTACATTTTTCTGTGCAATTAAAATAGAGTTCTAATTCCTTTTTAACATAAAAGTAATATACATATATATATGATATACAATGGTTAAATATATATGATATGTAATGGTGTTATATATACACACAATGGTTATGTATGAGATGCATGTTAACCATTGTACATCATCTAGAGCTTTTTTGTCATTATTCTATATCATTTTGTAGTTAATTCATTTTTAATTAATACACTTTGGACCATGCATATAATCTCAAGTTTAAGAACTCTTCGAAGTAACACTTAAAGCCTATATGACTATTACAGTGAAGATGTTCATAACCAGAGAAAGAAAAACAGGTAAGTTCCAACTATCATAGAATATTGCTTTAGCAAGATTTATTTCTGTACAGGTAAACTATGCATGTCATTTTCACCTATATGATTACTTTTGGCAGAAGTAAATTTGTCTGAAGATATCTAATGAAAAGAGTCAAATGTCAAATACAGTCTGAACAGCTAACCTTTGTATTTGCCTTAAACTTTGTAATTTATTTTTTACCTTGAATGTAAACTCTACCCATTAATATATAGTTGTCTTCTTGATATTTTCATTTGGAAGTCTCAGTTCATTCTCAAATTTAAAATACCTGAAATTAAGCAACCCAAATGTCCACTGATGAATGAACAGATAAACAAATTGTGATGTATACATACAAGGGAAATTTATTCAGCCTTAAAAAGGATAAAAACCCAGTCATATGCTACAATATGTATGAACCTTGAAAACATTATGCTAAATGAAATGATCCAGACACAAAGAAGCAAATACTGTATTATTCCACTTATATGAAGATCTAAAGTAATCAAATAGAAAGAGAGTGTAGAATGGTGGTTACCAGGGGCTAGGTACAGGGAGAAATAGGGAGTTGTTTTTAAATGGATATAGTTTCAGTTTTGTCAGATGAAAAGTTCTGGAGATTTGTTGCACTAAAATGTAAATATACTGAACACTGCTGAACTATACGCTTAAAAATGGTTAAGATGGTCAATTCTATAATTTTTCCCACAATTACAAATTCAATGTATATGTATATATACCTAAAATTAATATGATACATTGAAATCATACATATGAAATATATGAAATAAAATTTGCATTCTTCACCCCAAATCTACTTTTTCTTAAGTCTTCTCCATCTCTACAGCATGATCCACGTGAATATGCCAAACACTTGTGGTAAATATCGAAGGATAAAATCTACCCTTCATTTCCCACACGAATCCATCACCAACTCCTACTAATTCTACCTCTAAAATATTTCTTCCTTATGACCACTTATTTTTAATTCCAATGTCCCAAAGTTGATGCAAGCCATTATCATTTCTTATGTAGACTCCTAATCTGTTTCCTAACACTCACTTTTGCTGCACTCCAAGGCAGTATTCTCGCAGCATGTAATATCTTTAAAATTGCAGTACATTGAAGTATGCCATGTTACTGATTAAAATTCTTCAATGGCTTCCAATAAGATAAAACTTATAATCCTTAACATGGTCTTCAGGGCTGTACACCAGCTTTATCTCAGGTCATTCTTACTCTCAATTTTGACATTGCTGCCAGAGTGATCTCCTTTCATTTTCTCCAAAAAAAATTTTTTGTACCTTAAGGATTTCATGCATGGTGTTTCCTCTGCACTAATCTCCTCTGGAAAAAATGTCCTATTCATCTTTCTGATCTCACACCTTAAATGTAACTTCTTCAGAGTAGATTCATGTAACTACTAAACAATGTTTGAAAAAACATAAACGTGCATAGGGAAAAGTGTACATATCATAAGCGTAGAAGTCAATGAATTTTTAGAATCTTAGAAACACATATAATCAACACTTTTATCAAGAAATAGAAGGTCCCTTATGTGCTTTTCTAGGCACAAACTCTATCCTTAACAGAATATATCAGTTTTGCTTGCATTTGAATTGTATATAAAGGGAATAATACTGTACTCTATTTTATGAATAAAGCAAAATCCATCCTACTTTAGATGGGCATTTGAGTTTTTTCCAGTTTGTCGAACATGAATAATGCTGCTACACACATTTATAACATTGTTGTATGTGTGCGTTTGTGACTGAATGTACAGATTTTTGTTGGATATTTGCTGAGGAATGAAACTGCTAGGCCACACAATATGTTCTCATTCATCTTTAATAATATTACCAAACAGTTTTCTTAAGTGTTTGTATCAATTCACACTCCCACAAGTATTATATGAGGATTACAGTTTTTCCACATTCTCACCAACACTTGATATTTACTGTTGTTTTCATTTTAGCAATTCTGGTATGTATGTGGTGAAAATTTGCATTTTCCTGATGACTTGTGAAATTGAGCACATTTTCATATGTGTATTGGCTAAAAGAATGTACTTTTTTTGAAAGGTCTGTTAAGGACTTTTGCCCATATTTCTATTAGGTCTTTTGCTTTTTGCTTTTGAAATTTTCTTCTTTTTTCTTAGAGATTTTGAAGAATTGCTTATGTATTCCGAACATAAGCTCTGTATTGGTACATGTGTTAAAAATACTTTTTCAAACTATACAACTTGAATTTTCACTCTTTGCACAGTGCCTTTTGATAAACAAAAACAATTTAAGTGTAGTCCAATTTATTATTTCTCCCTTTATCAGTGAGCAGTTTTGTGTCCTTTTAAACAAACCATTCATTAACTCCAACATGTGTAGATTCTCATAATTTTGTAAAAGCTTAATTGTTTTTAGCTTTACATTTACATTTGTAATACATCTGGAATTTGGTGTTGTATATGATGTAAGATAGTAAGATTCTTCTTCTTTTTCAAAATGAATATTCAATTGACTCAGCACAATTTATTGAGAAAACCATCCCCCCCCATGCCACAGCATTGTTATTTTTGTTATAAATGGGTTGACTGCTATGTGTGTGGATCGATTCCTGGATTCCATATTTGGGCTTTTTAGTCTATTTGCATATACTTGTACCAATACCATGCACTCTTAATCCTCTAATTTTTAAAATAGATCTTAATTTTTTATTTCTTATTCAAGAATTCCTTGACTATTTTGGCGTTTTTTTATTTTCTTCCACAAAACCCTGTAATTTTCCACAGTAAAACATGGTGGAATGTCAATTAAAATTTTACCATTAACTATGATGTTTATTGTTGGGTTTTGTAGATAATCTTGATCAGACTAAAAATATATCCTTTCCTCCTAAGTGCATTTTTTTGTCTTACCATTAATGTTTTTTTAATTCTTTTTTTTGCATTTATCAAGATAAACGTATGATTTTCTACTTTTAAAAAAATATGATGAATTGTATTTATTATTGTTAAATCACCTTGTAATTATTTGGATAAACCCAATTTGTCATGTGGAAGTATATCACAGGGTTCGATTTGCTAATACATTGTTTAAAATATTTGCATCCATATTCACGAGAGAGAAATTTTCTAGAATTTCCTATCATCTCATGTTTTGGGGTCAAAGTTATACTGCCCCATTTAAAAATGAGAAGTATTCTCTTTTTTCCTGTTCTTTGGACAAGTTGGTGAAAATTTGTATAGCTTTTTTACTAAAAAATGTAAAACCTCACCATTGAAGCCATTTGAACCTCCTGTGTTTTGTTTGCTTGCTTTTTGTTGTTGGTGTTTTGTTTGTTTGTTTAAGGGAAAGATCTTAATGGCAGAGTCAGTTAATTAAATAGACATAGATAGAAGTACTCAGATTTTCTATTTCTAATAGATTAGTAAATTGTTCTTTAAAGGAGCTTACTCATTTTATCAAGTTTGTCAAAATTATTGTATAAAATTTTTCATGATGTCTTATCATTTTCATATTTGTAGGATTCACAGCAATGTACTCTTTTTCATTCCTGAAATTGGTAATTTTCCCCTCTTTTTATTTCTTTATCTTTCCAGAATATTTCATCAATTTTATAAATAGTATAAGGAAACTATTGCTTTATTTGTGATGTAGAAGAAAACATAAATAAATAATTATATANTATATATATATATATATATATATATATATATATATATAGTTTGTTTGTTTGTTTGTTTGTTTGTTTGTTTTTTCTCTCCCTCATGAGTTTGTAAGTTGGTTCTATTTCAGTCTGTGGGTCCACTAGTTTTGGTCCAGTCCAAAATTAGAAATGCTTTTGCTCCATGTTTCTCATCATTTTTCCATAAACGAACAAACACCCTAGCCATGTTGTACTTGTGATAGATTACAAAAGTGCAAGTGAGAGAACATAAAATTGCAATATTTTCTTAACACTTAGATTTGGAACAGATACTTGTTATTTCTACCCACATTCTCTTGTCCAAAGCAAGTAATAAGGCCAAGCACAAATTCCTGTAATGGGGAAGTAATCTTTACCCATAGTGGAAGGCACTGTAAAATCACAATGCAATAGATATGGATGCATAATTCTATTAAGTGAAAGGGAGAAGAGTTGTCAGCAATAATCCAATGTATCACATTATTCTTGTCAAAGAATTAAATATGGCTTTGATTGTTTCCTTTGTTAAACATTTGTATTTTATTTTGTAGGGTTGTTCTCTCTTTATTAATGCCTTTCTTCTAATTTTTATGAGACTTATTTGTTATTATTTTGCTATATTTCTGTGGCATAAAATTAGATTACTTGATTTTCAGTCTTTTGTATCAAATATGTGAATGGAAGCACATAAATTTCCTTCAAAATGATTTTTTAGCTGTAACCCATAACTTTTGACATGTATCATTATTATTACTTAGTTGAAAATATTTTCTAATTTCTCTTGAAGTTCTAATTGGCCTATATTTCTTTGCTCCCTTGAGGGGAGCATTTCACTCAATTTCTAAGCATTTGGTAATTTTCTAAATTTTTTTATTATTAATGTCCAACCTAATGCCACTGGGTCAGGGAACACATTTTGAATAATTTTAATTATAAAATGTGCTTTAAGATCTAGCATGTGGTCATTTTTCTTTAATGTTCCATGTATACTTAAAAATGTGGATTCTGAATTTATAAGGTCCTGTATTCTGTGTATTATTTTGCAACAAGTGAATATGCTCTATTGTGACACTTTAAATTGTTTAATTATTGATTAACTATATTTGGAGGAATTTTTTAATGGCTGCTTTAGAACTTAAAATATACATTTTATCAGAATATTTTTCCAACTTATACTATCTTATTTCAGTGAGATATAAACATTACTCTTATTTACTACATTCGCTATCCAACTCCTGTTATATGTTATTATTTTTACACATGCTATGTCAATATATGTTACAAACCCAACAATACATTTTTATAATTATTACTTTATGTAAGTTTGTGTTTTCAGTAACCTGAGAGAATAATAGAGGGCAAGTACATATTTATAGAGCTCTCTATTTTAACCTTTGTATTTACCATTTCTCTGGATTTGATTTGTTATCTGGCAATATCACATTCCTCCAGTATAACTTTGTTCTCAACCCACTTTTTTTGTAATGGTATATTCAAATACATTACATTTATATGTCTTATAGACATGACAATACAATTACATATATACAATGTTCTGTATAATCTTTTAAAATTAGTTAAGAGAAGAAATGAGAAAAAATGCAATTATACTGTCTTTTATAATTACATACATTAATACATGTACTGGTGAGCTTTATTTTTTTCATATGTATTTGAAATACTCTCTGATGTCTCTTCATTCAGCCTGAGGAACATTTTTTAGTGTTTCTTGTAGTGTGATTCCAACATATTTTCAGTTTTTGTTCTTCTGAAAATGTCTTAATTACACCTTCAAATTTTAAAGATAGTTTTTGGTGGATAGATGATATATTATAGAATTGTACACTGGAAACTTATATAATTTTATTAACCAATGTCACCCTAATAAATTTAATAAAATAAAATCAGAAGAAGCACAAACTTTCTGATAAACATTTGTTATAGGGTTTTAAAAAAATGATTCTTAGTTGACAGTTTATTTTTTTGCCACTTTGAATATGTCATTCCACTGCCTTCTAAATTGCAGAATTTCTGATGATAAGTCAGCTATAAATTTTATTAGAGTTACCTTGTGCTTGAAGAATTGTTTTACTTCTTACTGCTTTCAAGAATTCCTATTTTTCTTTTCTTTCAGTATTTGACTTCGCAGTGTCTGGTTGTGTATCTCTTTGTGTTGTACTTCAAGTTTTTTGGAATGTACAGATTAATGTTTTTCATTAAATGTGGGAAGTTTTAAATCACTGTTCTTTAAAATATATTCTCTAATCCTTTCTATCTCTCCTCTCCTGTCTTCTTGATACTCCATATATATATATATATATATATATATATATATACACACACACATATGTATATATATACATATGTGTGTATATATATACATATATATATGTATATACATATATATATATTCAATTAATGGTGCCCCACATTTATCTGAGTTTCTATTCATTTTCTTCAGTTTTTCCTCTTCTTGAGATAGCATAATTTCTATTGATGTATATTACATTTGGCCCATAGTTCTGCCAGCTGAAATCTGTTGATCTCCTCTCTTGATTTTCTACATTGAGTATCATACTTTTTAACCATAGAATTTCTGTTTGACTCCTTTTCATAATTTCCATAACTTTATTGGTATTCTCTAGTTGATGAGACGTCATCATCATGCCTTCCTTTAATTCTTTTAGCATGGTTTCCTTTAAATTTTGATTATATCTACTGTAGTTTCTTGGACATCTTTTTCTGTCTATTCCAACATCTGCACTCCTCAAAGACAATTTATATTGCCTACTTTTTGTTCCTGTGTATGGATCACACTTTCCTGTTTATTTTCATGTCTCATAATATTTTGCTGAAAACTAGCAATTTTAGAAAATACGTTGTAGCCACCTTGGATACTAATCTCCTGTACTGCTCACCCAGACATGTTTTTTGTTCTTCTTTGTTTAATTAACTTATTTATTTAACAAATGGGCTGGAATAATTCAGTGAAGTCCATTTCTCCCACAGTGTGCAGTCTCTGATGTTGTTCCACAGAGACCGTACTCTTGTGCATGCAAACAATCTCTTCGAACACCAGGAATGACTCTGGTTTTAGATGCGCTGGTTTTGACTATTTTATCCCTGACTTCCTGATTAAACTTGAGATGTATCTGCAATACTGATATCATACCTACCTTTAGCTTTACCTAATTGAAAGCTCTATAATTTTCCTCCTTTTGAATTTATGTTCTGAGGTAGGGGTCAGCAAACTTTTGAGATGGAAGAGCCTCCAGGGATGAGCAAACTGCAACTCACATGCTGCAGGCACTGAAGTAAAATTGAAAATGAAAACAAAACTATCATAGTTTCATTTATAAATTTTTAAAGGATATTGTTCACATAATGTTGATTATGTAAATATATTTATGGCTCTCAAATAATTTTAAATTGTTGTGAGGGACAGGATTGGCTCTTCCAGAGGTCAGCAAACTTTTGAGACAGAATGTACCCAAAGAGTCGCATGTGGCTCACGAGCCTCAGTTTGCCGACCCCTGTTCTGGGGCATAAATTATTCCACAGTCTGATCCAACTAAAGTTGGGTCTCTTGACAGGGGCAAGGTGTTGTCAATCTTTGAGGTTTTCTCTGACCCTACCCTGTACAGAAACTCTGAGCTAGTTAGCTGGAGCTAGAGGAGGTGGAATAGGGAACTTATGCTTCATGGCTGCCCCACACAGATCCTCCTTTTGTAGCAGAATCTCTCTCTGTCTGTTTCTCTCTCCGTGTGTGTGTGTGTGTGTGTGTGTGTGAGAGAGAGAGAGAGAGAGAGAGAGAGAGAGAGAGAGAGAGAGAGAGAGAGAACTGGTGCCTCTTGGTTGATGCCACTGTCTCATGGATCTTCTTCAGCCCAAGCCAGGAATAATGGGTCTGCCAATGCTCACCAGTTTCTGAGCCTACCAGGAATATGTCTTCCATCTCAGTTAGCTAGGAATATGGGAGCTGCTTTCAGCTGGTAAGCCCACTGGAGCAGCTTTTCCACAACACAGAGTTATGCAGGAAAAGGGAGCCACAATCTTCTGTAGCTACCTCATCTAGATCCTTATTACATAGCAAGAGTTGGGAGTGGGGAGGCAAGTACCAACCAGCTGCTACTACTTGCTCAGGCCTTCTACAGCACAGAAATGTCAAAAATGGGATTTTCTGATATTCACCAGCTAACATAACCATATGGAATAACTCTGAATGACTCCTCAAACTTTTAGCATGGCTTATCCAGCATAATATGACTATAGGTGCTGGATGTGTATATATGATAAGGGCTATGGAAAATGCTTTAAGTGCAATGAGATATCCTTGTAAACATGCTCTTCCTCTAGTGCAAATGAATTATACAAAGAATAACTTTGGGGACTTTGAAAAAACTCTATAATGTGTAAGTGAACATGTGTATCTGTGTGTTTCAAATTCCCTTAGTTAAAATGAAAATTTTGAATATCTTCACTTTCATTCATCCTTGCTAGTCACAATCCTTATTGCAACAAATAACTGAATGTTGACAATGTCATTATAATTATTCTTCAAAAATTAAGTGTTTCAACATGAATATATGTAAGACATTATACTTTTCAGAACACTGGGGTCATTTAGTCAATATTTTCTTCAGTGTACTCAATAATTCTTTAGTGGATGAAAGCAACAAAGTGTGTTCCCAGTGTACTTTCTGTACATTCAAGGAACAGTATACTCACAGGAACTCCTGGACAATACTTGAATAAAGCTCCAGCAAAAATGTACAATATTTTAAGCTAAAGAAAATTAATTCCAAAGAATTTCCCTATTTCAACCCAAATTTCAATGATGTCAGCATCTAGTTCTTATATGAAACAATACATAGGCATAGAATTGGTGTTACTATTGTGAATTATATATTTCCCATTAGAAATGTTAATAAACCTCAGTTTGTGTTAAAAAACAAATTTTATTTCTAGGTGTGATATATGTATACCTCTCTCTACCTTTAAGAAACCTAATGGGACCGAGGGGATTTTTTTTAATTTATAAAATGAAGACTGTGCTCCAATTTATATGGTGGAGTATATATACGATCTTACAGAGAGAACATATATTTCCTTTTCATTGTTAAAGGACATATGTATAAAAAATGTTTGTTTCTTCCCTTATCTGCTTAAAATCTGGCAAGCTCAGCTGGCCTCAGCACAATACAAATGGCAGAACAGAGAAGTGTAGGTATAGACATTCATTTGTACAATTGGAAGATACTTCAGTCATAAAAAATGAATCAAAAATAGATTCTCAAATTCAGGCAACCATGGGAGTTTTCACCAATGAATGGAAAAGCTCAAGGGAAGTTACATTTGGTGACATCTGGGTGTCTCTCTGTGTATGTGGTTAATTCCCAAATTGATTCCATTTACTTTCTTTGCTATACCACTGGTGTGTTGATATTCACTTGTTACTTTAGGTTTATCATAAGGAAAACAACTCTAAGGGCAAGTTTAATAAACTGGGACTCAGATTTGTTCTTCATTTTAAGGTGCTGATGAAATTCTGTGTTAAGCAAATTACATATTTTGCCATGTATAATGCACTCTCGTGTATATCATGCACCCACATTTTTGGCCCAAACTTTCAGGGAAACAAGTTTTTAATTTTAATTTTATTATTCAAAATTTTGTTTACATTTAGGTACTTGAGTTTTGTATTATAAAGGAATTTTAGCATTTAATTTCTAACATTTTATTATATGAGAGATTTTATGTAACAAAGAATTACAAAACACAAGAACAGATACAAGGTACAAGAAATTTTGTGTACCAGTAACAAATTTATGATATTTATGCATTAATGAAGGCCACAAACTGTTTGTCATTGCAAGTTTGTGGTAAGTTCAACAAAACCAATGATGATCCCATTCCAGGGTATTATTATTATTGTTATTATTATTATTATTATTATTAAATATTTCATTGGGGAATTGGGGGAGGGGAACAATGCTGGGGAATCGGGGAAGGGAAAAAGACAAGTTGCTGTCCTTTTGTTCTTCACTCTGGTTGTTGAGGACGTCGTTTCATTAGTCCCTGTTGATATTTCATCGCGCTATTCCCTGGTGAGACACTGGCCGGCCATTGGATGGCCACTCATGGTGGCTCACGGCAGCTCACGAAAGCTTCCCCCTCCTGGCCAGCCCCACTCTAGCCGACACCATCGCCGGCAACTCACAGCAGCCCAGCTCCAGGTCATGCTGTTGTTCACCATCCTAGCTGTAGATGGCGCAGCATCACTGGCCCTCCTGTGGGATCTGAACTGAGGCCCTGCTTCTCAGAGCTGGTGTCCCAAGCCAACTCCCAACCAATGCACCCCTTGGCCAGTCCTCCAAGGTATTATTTTGCATATGGATATCGTTATTGATTTCTAGAGTTGCACTTTAAACTTATAAGCATAAACAAAAGAAAAACATTTATATACCTGATATGCCATAGAAATGTATACACATGACTTGTATTCATCTTTTTTCATTGGTATATATTGAGTTTTACAATTTTAATACAGTTTTTTCCTTTTTTTAAATTAAAGTTTTTCAGGTGACAATGGTTAGTAAAGTTACATAGGGTTCAGGTGTACAATTCTGTAATACATCATCTATATATCACATTGTGTGTTCAACCACCCAGAGTCAGTTCTCCTTCCATCACCATATATTTGATCCCTTTTACCCTCATCTACCACCTCCATCTCCCCTTCCCCCTGGTAACCACTAAACTATTGTCTGTGTCTATGAGTTTTTGTTTCTTCATTTGTTTGCCTTGTTTCTTTGTTGCTCTCAATTTTATATACTACATATCAGTGAAATCATATGGATCTTGACTTTTCTGTCTGACTTATTTGGCTTAGTGTAATAATCTCAAGATCCATCCATGTTGTTGCGAGTGGCACTATTTCATCTTTTTTATGGCAGAATAGCATACCATTGTGTATATATACCACACCTTCTTTATCCAGTCATCTATTGAAGGACACTTTGGTTGTTTCCATATCTTGGCCACTGTAAATAAAGCTGCAAGTTTTTTCCTTTCTTAAAATGTGTGTACATTTTTTGGCACCCTCTGTAGATACAGAATTAGTACAAGCCATGTATAATGTGCACCCTTATTTTTCTCTCACAAATTTGGGCAAAATAGTGTGCATTATACATGGCAAAATATGGTAAGTGGAAATCATACAAACATTTTAAGTGGTTAATTTTCAATGTCATATCATTTCCCATATGTTAATTTTTTAAGTCCAAAGGAATTCAACAGACCCAGTTCTGGGAAAAATGGAGTAAGTCATTCCTCCTAGGTACTCACCCTTACAACTAAAAAATAACTTCAGGTATAACATGATAATGAAACATAAGAAAACCCTAACAGGTAGAAAGAAGTTGGACTACCTAGGGAGCAGAAGACTTAACTAACAACATGGTAGTGACTTTCAGGGTTTGCTTATTTGCTCCCATATATTCTGAACAGGTTGCTGCAAAAGCCTCCAACTCAGGACCACTGACAGGTACACACAAAAGTAGCTACAAGAAAAGTTTTTGTTTTTTTTCCCCTAGCCTAGGGAACTGGGAATGGGTAGCCTAAGAACAAAAAACTTTCTTGGCAATATCTGTCCTACTCCAACCAAACACCAACAGAAAAAACTTCTCCTCCCCATGATCTCAATGAGATTGTATGGGGAGCTGATATGTTACTAGATTACACAGAAGAATGCTGTGGCATTCCAATTCCCCTGCATGGCAATGTCATTGGGTCTAAATAGGGAGCTAATTTATCCTTTGCTTCGCAGAAACAGGTGATGCTCTGATTTCCCCATTGGATTATGTTGGCAAGACTGAGGAGAAAGATAATCTTTCATTGAACTTTTATTGGTATGAGGTAATGCACTCATTTATTTTAATTTTAATTACATTTAATGGGGTAACATTGGTTAATAAAATTATATAAGTTTCAGGTGTACAACTTCATAATACACCATCTGTATACTCATATTATTGTATTTGGATGATGTGGTCCATAGATACAACGGAATACTACTTGGCCATAAATAAGGTGAAATATTGCCAATTGTGACAGCATGGATGGAGAGTATCATACTAAGTAAACAATGCCCTAGTTTCACAGGAAATGTATCAGGAGTGCTGAGGGGAGAAGCTTACTTTCATACACACACACACACACACACACACACATACACACACACCATCAGTCTTCAATGAAGCATTGTGAACCTGCACTTTACTTTTCCTGGTGTATGTCAGCAGGGCCCAGGGGGAAGTTGAACACATACACACACACACAAACACACACACTCACACACCTGTCCCTTGTACTGTACCTCAATAGGAGATTAAATAGGAACACTATCTCTTAATATAATACCCAAACATGTCTAGGATACAATCATAATCACTTGTTACACCAAGAACCAGAGAAATTACAATATGAATGAGAAAAGAAAAACAATCAACTGATGCCAACACTGAGGTGAATCAGAATTTGGAATTATCTGACAATGATTTTAAAAGCAGTGATCATAAAAATTCTTCAGCAAACACTTGTGAATTATTTTGGAACAAAAAAAATAGAAAATATCAGCAAAGAAATATGTTATAAAAATGATCACTTTTACTTCCAGAACAAGATGGAGTAAACCACTTTACCCCACACTTTTTTAAACACAAGTAAATATCCTGAAAATAATGTAACAGATGATTATAAAAATAACTATGAAAGGTATAAAGAAGTTTGAGTGGCTAGCGTCCTCAGGAGATGAATAACAACACTGCAGTGAATTCCCTGTGTTTTATTTTTTATTCTCTCATACTTGCTGTACTGGGCAACAGAGAGACCTGCAACAGGAAACAACAATGCATAGACAGACAAACAAAAAAACAGAAAGGGAAAGAAAAAAATTATGATCTTGTTGGGAAAGTCACTGGGAAAGGGAAAGCCCAGTGGGAAGGCAGAGTCGTACTCAATGGCAGTAATGGCTAAACTACATACAGCAACATCACTAACAAAACACAGTAGGGCTATTCAATTCCAACCTCACAGTGGTCAGCAGAAGTAGCACAATCTGCCATGAGAACATCACTAACATAGTCTGCAAGGACAAGTCAATCACTGCCTCACTTCAGTCAGCAACAGTATGCCTTATCTGCCTGCAGCAGCATCACCAGCAGAGCCTGGGTGGGTCATCCAATTCCCTGCCTCAAAACTACTGGTAGTGGTGAACATGACCTTCAGGCAGCAATGGCAGTAGTGCAACCAAGGAGAGATCTGATCATCCCCAACCCCATACCCACTGACAGCCACGGAAGCATTTGAAGAAATAATGACTGAAAACATCCCAAACAGTGAAAGACCCAATCTGTTCACAGCATCATCACCAGCAAAGCCTGTGGACCAACCCATTCTCTATCCTACAGCCACTGACAGCAACAGGCCTGATGTACCCACAGTGGGGATATTAGCAGAGCTCAGGAGGGCTACTAGAATATATATGAAGTGTGACAATTAAGTTCGCAAACTTGTTGCAATGATGTTGCTAAACTTTTTTGATAACAGAGGGATTGTTCATTATGAATTTGTACCAACTGGACAAATAGTTAACAAAGTTTACTATTTGGAAGTGCTGAAAAGGCTGTAGGAAAAAGTTAGACGACCTGAACTTTTAGCCACCAATTCATGGCTCTTGCATCACAACAATGCACCAGCTCACATGGCACTGTCTGTGAGGGAGTTTTTAGCCAGTAAACAAATAACTAACTGTATTGGAACACCCTCCCTACTCACGTGATCTGGCCCCCAATGACTTCTTTCTTTACCCGAAGATAAAGGAAATATTGAAAGGAAGACAATTTGATGACATTCAGTACATCAAGGGTAATATGACAAGAGCTCTCTGATGGCCATTCCAGTAATATACTTCCAAAATTGCTTTGAAGGGTGGACTAGGTGCTGGCATCTGTGCATACCTTTCCAAGGGGAGTACTTCAGAGGTGACTGTAGTGATATTCAACAATGAGGTGTGTAGCTCTTTTTCTAGATTGAGTTCGCGAACTTAATTGTCTGACCTCATATGTTCATACAGAATGTTTATGGGAATGTTAATGGTAGGTTTATTCACAATAACTCCAAAGTGGGAACAACCCAACTATCCTTCAATGTGTGAATGATTAAACAAACTATAATACATCCACTTCATGAAGTACTACTCAACAATAATAAGCAATGAATTAATGATACACACAGGGACTTGGATTAGTCACCAGGGAATTATGCTGAGTGAAATACGCTATTATAAAGGTTGCATATTGTGTAATTTTATTTATATAACATTCTTGAAATGACAAAATTATAGGAATAAAGAAAAGATTAGTGGTTTCCAGCAGTCAGGGTTGAAGAATGGGGGTAATAATAATGCATATGGCTAAAAAAGTGTGAGAGATCTTTGTGGTGATGAAACTTTTTGTACTAATATCAATATCCTGATTCTGATAATAAACTGTAGTTTTTCAAGATGCTACCAATGTGGGAACCTGGGGTAAAGGCACAAGGGATCTCTGCATTAGTTCTAACAAATTGGACATGATTTTAAAGTAATCTCAAAAAAAGCTTAATTACAAAAGAGTTATCCACCCACTAGTTAATTGTGATTTTAATTTCCCAAAATGGAAGAATGCATTGCTTTTATTCACTGAAGGAGCTGCCTTTGGTGTTCAGGATTGGACTGGAAGGTTTTACCGTTTCTGATAATGTTCCCCTCTGTAAACTGCTTTGCTTAACTAGCACACAGCTAATTAAGTTTGTAAGCACAAATATATCTCAATTTCCAGAGCCCTTTATATTTCTTCCAGCTGCATGCTTAGAATTTTATGTTTTTTTAGGATTATTCTTAATGCACATATTCCTCTGTAGTTGTTATATTATTATATTATTATTATTATTATTATTTTAGCTCAAACCTTGTGCTTAGTAAATAGCAATTTAAGTAACATGATCCATGGTAAAGAAACCATCAGGAAATTATGAGCTAGCAATTATTGTGCATAAAAGAAAGATAACAGACTAGAACACTCATGTATTATCTGTTTTGTACAGCTGCAAGAAACCCCAGTTTGTACAGCTTCCACCTGCTGCAATATTTTTATGCTATAGCTATACTGTTTCTATGTTTTTTTATCTTTTTGCATAATTATCACCAAGTATCCTATCTCTTTGCTCTTTCTTGCATGCAGAACATGTTTTGAGCAATCTGTTCTCTTTTCCCTGAGTGTCTTTCTTAAAGAAATCAGTTTACATTGACACTGAATAGACAGTAGAAGAGTCCTGCTGGGTGCCCTCACCATAACCTGATTTCCTTCCTATTTGTTCAATGGGAAATGGTTACCTGCAGTGTTTAAACACACTTTTAGACTGCTGATTCAGAACTAAACAACTTGAAAAGCATATAGAAATGGGATTTGCAGGATCATTTGGAACATTAGAGCTTTTGCCCAAAGCATTTTTGAGCAGAGTGGTTATTTTTATGTAGTGACAGTAAAGTTTGGGATGCAGAAATTCAATTCTATTGTCCTAGTCATGGTATATCACGCATGACTCCTAGATGACGTGCCCCATCATGTTGGCGTGTGTAATTATTTTTAAATGTTCTTATTCACATAAAATGCTTCTCACAGTTGCTTAAAAACTTAATAGATTTTATTTCCAAAGGCGTTTCTAACTAATTCTACAGACATTTACTTCAGTAGGCTCTTAAGAGCTCTTGAGATTGTTATTAACTTTGGAATCATTCAGAGATGCGGTTTTGGTTCAAGTCAAAGTTCTCATTATTAGATAGCTCTATGGTGAATTCTGTGAAGAGATGCCTCATACCGGTGAAATCATACAGTTCGCAACATTTTCTGTCTGACTTATTTCACTTAGCATAATAATCTCAAGATCCATCCATGTTGTCGCAAATGGCATGATTTTGTCTTTTCTTATGGCAGTATAGTATTCCACTGTCTATATATACCACCTCATCTTTATCCAATCATCTATCAAAGGACACTTTGGTTGTTTTCATGTGTTGGCTACCCTCCGTAAATAAAGCTGCAATGAACATCAGAGTACGTATATCTTTATGGATAAATGTTTACAGGATTTTCAAGGCCATTCACTTTTAAAAAGACTTTGAAAAAAAAGTAATAGAAAGTCTTTGAACAAGAAATATTAATGTCACAAATTTCTAGGCTATATAGCCAACACAAAGATCCTAGAGTTTTAGTTGCTGTAAGATTAAATTTCCAATTGAAAAAGATGTTTGTAAGTAATGTGCCTATACCATAAACTAATATATCAAAATAGCCTGCAGTTGTAATTAATTGTTTTCTGGGATTGTGATTATGGATTGGATATTTGTTCTTTTAGAAGTTTCGGGAATTTTTATTACAGTCTGTTAGAGATAGAAGCCCATTAGTGTGTTTATTTTTCATATGGCATTTGATCTTAATTACTTTGGTTTTAAAGTTAAGTTTTGATTATTGGGAAGGCAAGACAATTGCCTTATATGTTTTCTTTGTAAGGGCCTTTGTTATTTTTAGCCTTCTGCACTTGCATATACATTAGAATCATTTTTGCAATTCCTATAAACTATACTCTTGGGATTTTATTGTAACTGCATTAAATCTATAGATCAATTTGGGTAGAATTGATATCTTTACAATATTGTCTTCCCATTAATGAACAAAGCATACCTGTACCTTTATTTTAGATCTTTTTAAAGTTGAATAATTTTCTACAAAATAGGCTTACATTTCTTACATTTGTGAGAAGGTTTCTGATGACAAATTCAATATTTTACTACATATAGAACATTTCAGATTTTAAGTTTCATCTTGTGTCACTTTTAATATACTGTTTTTCAAGGAGCATGTCCATTTTATCCAAATTGTCTGATTTGTTAACATAATGTTGTTTACAATATTCTTTTATTTTTTTAATGGATATAGAAAATAAAATGATAAGCTCCATTTCACTATAAAGAGTGATTGTCAGATGGGAAAGTGGTTGGGGGACTGGGTGAAAAGGTGAAGAGATTAAAAAGTACAAATTGGTAGTTATGAGATAGTCACGGGGATGTCAAGTACAGCATATGGAATATAGTCAATAAGTGGTAATAAATATGTATAGTGTCAGGTGGGTACTAGACTATTCAGGGGGGGTCACTTCATAAATTATATAAATGTCTAACCACTATGCTGTACACGTGAAACTAATATAAAATAATATTGAATGTCAACTCTAATTGAAAATAAATTAATAAAAATAAAAAAATTTAAAAAAAATTTAACGCTTGGAACATAACTAAAATTGATGATTTGTATTTTCTTTCCTTATCATTGGTTAGTCAAGCTAATGGTTTATAAATTTAGTCAATCATTCAAAGAACCCTATTTTGTTTGTTATTTAATTGATTTATGCCCATATCTTTAACATTTCCTTCTTATTACATTGGATTTAATTTTTCTATCTTTTAACGTAGAACATTAGATCATTTATTTATTTTGTTTTTCTTTATTCATATAAGCTTTTAAAACTATAAATTTCTCCTAGCAATCCCTCTTCTGGATATCTGTCCAAAATATATGAAAACATTTATCCATAAAGATATATGCACCCTGGCCGGCCGAGTGGCGCGTTGGTTAAGAACTGACTTGGGACGCCAGAGGGCCCCGGTTCGGATGCCACATATGAGGGCCAGTGACACTGCCCTCTACAGCTAAGATGCTGAACAACAGCTCAACCTGGAGCTGGGCT
>NW_017731667.1:854890-867538 GCF_001890085.2 Hipposideros armiger | reverse complement strand
AGCCACAGTGAGCGGCAGTCCAGAAGCCAGCGACTGATCTGCCTCACCCGGGAAGAGCGCAATGATGGTGCCAACTTGGGCCAGTGAGGCAACGTCCTCCACAACTAGACTGAAGAACAAAACGATAGCAACTTGTCTGTTCCCCTTCCCCCAATTCCCCAGCACTGTTCCCATCCCCCCAATTCCCCAATAAAAATCTTTAAAATAAATAAATTAATTAACTTTCTCTAAATCATTAAATATACAATTTATATTAAAGCTAATTACCATGTTAACAAAAATAAAATAATAAAATTAAATAAAGCTATAAATTTACCCTTAAGCACTGTTTTAGCTGTAACCCATGAATTTTGATATATATTATTTTCATTAGCTCTAAGTTTGAAATATTTCTTATACCACTTATGCTTTCTTCCGTAACCCATACAGTTTGGAATTTATTGAGGTTTCGTTTTTAAATATCATTTTAAAATTTAATTCAGCGTTGGTCAAAGAACATACTCTCTATGAGCTTAACCTTCTTCAGTTATTTGGGGTTTTTTCTTATTGCCTAACATGTGGTCTATCTTGGGAAAGTGTTTTGTTCACTTGAAAAGAAAAATGTATTGTGAAGGACTTAAGTATAGTGTTCTGTAAATATTATTTAGGCCATGGTGATAAATAGTGTTGTTCAGATTCTTTAAATCTTCACTGTCTAAGTTTTTTGTAAAATGATGAGAGAGAGAGAGAGAGAGAGAGAGAGAGAGAGAGAGAGAGAGAGAGAGAGAGAGAGAAAGAGAGATATTAAAATCTTCAATTATAATTGAGGTTTTTGCTATTTATCCCTTCAATTCTGTAGAATTTTTCTACATATATTATGAAGCTCCGTTATGAGGGGCATAAATACTTCTGATTGTCAACCTTTATAATGGACTGATTATTGTATCATTAAAAAGTGTCCCTCTTATCTGTTTACACTGAAGTCTATTTTGTTTGATATTAACATAACTTTGTTAAGCTTACTGATAGCATATCTGTATTTCACATTTATTTATTTTTGAACGATCTATATCTTTATATTTCACATCTATTTTAGATATAGTATAATCTATTTAGTGATTCCAATATATGTACACTTTAAGTTCTCTATTTTCTTTATTTTTTTCCCTGATTCTCACATAGATGGCTTGTTTATTTATGTATTTTTGGGGGGTTTTTTTATGTGAACTTATGTTTCATAAACTGTTATCTGTAGGACATTTTGAGGTGAGAGTTTAAATTGTATTTCTTTATAGAATACCTTGGTTGCTCATGCCAGGTTTTTGGGAGCATTATCAATAAAAGAAAATGTGAACTAGTTTCAGCTTTGATTTTCTTATTGTAAAATATGCATAATATAAAATTTATCATTTTCAATATACGATTATGTAGCATTAACTACATTCATATTATTGTGCAACCATTATCACTATCTATCATCAGAACTTTTTCCTCATCTGAAACTGAAACTCTATATCCATTAAAAAACAAATCCCCAGTTCCTCCTTCCCCTATCCCCAGTAACCACTATTTTATTTTCTGTATTTTTAAATTTGACTATTCTAAATACCTCATATAAGTGCAATCATACAATATTTGTCCGTTTGTGCCTGACTTATTTTACCTATCATAATGTCTTCATTATGTATCATGTATCAGAATTTCATTCATTTTAAGGTTAAATAATAGTGTGTGTGTGTGTATATCTATCTATCTATATCTATATATCTATATATCTATATATGTTTGGTTGTCGAAAAGTTATGACTTGTTTTTCTATGTTTTCTGTTGCAAAAATGTGTCATGACTTTTCCAACAAAACAATAGTCTATATATTTGTATACAGTGTATATATACATACAATGAAATAATGAAGTAAATATCTATCTATCTATCTATCTATCTATCTCTCTATCTCATTGAATTTTCTATTTGTCTGTTGATGGATATTTGGATTGGTCCCACCTTTTGGCCATTGTAATAATGCAGCTATGAACATTGGTGTACAGCCATTTGTCCAAGTCCTTGCTTATATTTCTTTTGGTCATGTACCTAGAAAAGAAATTGCTTGATCATATGGTGTCTGTTTAATTTTTTTTTTGAGGAAATTTTATACTGTCTTCCACAGAGGTTTCCCCATTTTACAATCACAGCAACAATGTACAAGGGTTCTGGTTATACATTCTCATCAACACTTGCTGTTTTCTGGGGTTTTTATTGTTGTTGTTTGTTTTATAAAAGACATGCTAATGATTGTCAAGTGATATCTCATTATGTGTTTGATTTGCATTTGCCTAATGACTAGTGATGTTGAAGATTATTCCATGTGCATATTGGCCATTAGATATCTTCTTTGGAGAAATGTATACCCACTTTTTAACTAGGTTAAATTGGTTTTATTGTTGTTGTTGAGTTGTTTGAGTTCATTATTTATTCTAACTAATCTCTTATTAGATATATGATTAGAAAATATTTTCTTCAATGCTGTGGGCTGCCGTTTACTCTCTTTGCAGTGTCTTTTCTTTTTTATAAAGATTTTATTGGGGAATTTGGGTAGAGGAACAGCATTGGGGTATTGGGGAAGGGGAACTGACAAGTTTCTATCCTTTTTGTTCTTCAGTCTAGTTGTGGAGGACGTCGCTTCACTGGCCCATGTTGGTATTATCATTGCACTCTTCCTGGGTGAGGCAGTCGTTCAGGGTGGCTCAAGTCAGCTCACGAAAGCGCACGCCAGCTGCTGGACAGCCCCACTGCAGCCTACGCCAATGCTGGCGACTCTCGGCAGCCCAGCTCCAGGTGGAGCTGTTGTTCACAATCTTAGCTGTAGAGGGCACAGCATCACTGGCCCACATGTGGGATCAGAACTGGGTCCCTGCTGCTCAGAGTACCAAGCCAACTCTTAACCAACGTGCCACTCAGCCAGCCCTCACAGTGTCCTTTTATGCACAATATTTTTCTTCTTTTATTTTAATGAAGTCCATTTCATCTATTTGTCATATGTTGGCTATGTTTATTGTTATTGCCAAATCCAACGTGATGAAGCTTTTCCTCTATATTTTCTTTAAGTTTTATACTTGTAGCATTTTGTTTAGGTCTTTGATCTGTAAGTTATTTTCTGTATATGAGTAAGGTAAGTGTCCAACGTTATTCTTTTGAATGTGGATATTTGTCCTTTCTCCAAGAATGGCTTTGGAAATCTTGTTGAATATACTTTGGTAATATATGTCAAGGTTTATTCTTGAGTTCTCTATTTTATCACATTGGGTCTAGATGTCTGTCTGTATTCTAGTACCAAACATTTTATTAGTATAGCTTTGTAGTATGTTGTGAAATAAGGAACATGAGTCTTCCAACTTTGTTCTTCTTTCACAAGATATGTTGGGCTACTCAAGGTTCCTTGAGATTCCATATTTTTTTCTATTTTTGAAAAAAAATGTCATTAGAATTTTTAGGGAGATAGCACTGAATCTGTAGGCCAATGCAAGTAGTATTGACATCTTAACAATATTAAGTCTTCCAAACTATAAATAGGAGATGTCTTACCAGTTATTTATGTCTTTTAGAATTGTTTTGTAGTTTTCAGTATTCCTGTATTTCACCTTTTTGATCAAGTTTACTCCTAAGTATTTTATTCTATTTGATGCTATTGTAAATTTAATTTACTTCTTAAATTCCTTTTCAGATTGTTTTCATTGTTAATGTATAGAAATGCAATTGATTTTTGTGTATTTGTTTTGCATCTTGCTATATGATGAATTTTTATTAGTTCTAATAGATTTTTTGTAAAAATCTGTAGGGATTTATGCATATGAGATTGTGTCATCTGCAAAAATAGATCTTTTTACTTTTTCCTTTTCAATTTGGATGTCTTTTTTTTCTTGCCTTATTACTCTGGCTTAGAATTTCCAATAGTATGTTGAATGGAAGTAGAAGAATGGGGCGTCCTTTTCTTGTTGCTAATTTTATCTTTCAGTCTTTCATCAATTTTGGTCTTAGCTGTGGATTTTTCATATATGGACCTTAATATGTTGAAAAAGTTTCCTTCCATTCTTATTTTGAAGAATGTTTCATAATGAAAGAATGTCAAATTTATCAAATGCTTTCTCTGCATCTATTGAGAAGATTGTGGGGGTTTTTGCTTTATTTTATTAATACAGTGTAGTACATCGATTGACTTTTGCATGCTGCATCATCCTCGTATTCCTCACATAAACCACATGACTATGGCATATAATCCTTTTAATATGTTATAAATTTTGGTTTGCTCTTATTTTCTTGAAGATTTTTGTGTTAATATTGAAGAGTTTCTTATGTGTCCCAGTGTGAGTTTCTTTGGGTTATACTACTTGGAGTTTGCTGAGCTTCTTGTATTTATTTATTCAGATTTTTCATAAGTTTTGGGAAGTTTTCAGCCATTATTTCTGCAAATAATCTCTTTTTCCCTTTCTTTCCCTCTTCTCTTTCTGGCACTTCCATGATGCATATATTGGTTCATTGAATGGTATCCCATAAGTCCCTTACACTCTGCTCACTTTTCTTCACTCTTTTATCTTTGGTTCCTCAGACTTGATAATTTCAAATGACCTATTACAAGTTTACTGACTTTCCTGCTTGTTTGAGTCTGCTGTTGGGCCTCTCTAGAGACTTTTTCAATTCAATTATGTTGTCTTTCTGCTCCAGAATTTCTGTTCAGTTTTTTAATGATTTCTATATCTTTTCTGATAATATCTTCATGTTTATACATGTATATCAAGATCCTGATTTCCTTCTATTCTTTATGTGTTTATTTAACTCGTTGAACATATTAAGACGTTGTTTTAGAGTCTTTACTTTTAAATCTGATGTCTTTACCACTTCAAGGAAGATATCTGATAATTTAGTTTCTTCCTTCAAGTGGGCAATATTTCTTTGTATGTATTTTTTAACTTTTGTTGTTGAAAACTGGGCATTTGAAAAAAATAGCTGCTTCCCTTAGTCTTTGCTGACTGACTCTGGGCCCAGACAGTCCTTCACTGTCTTGGGTCTTATTTTCCTTGTAGCTTTCCTGAGCAGTGCCTGCTGTTTCTCTCCACCTGAGATGTGAGTTAAGAAAAAACAGGGACCAGCCTTTCAGGTATTCCTCACACTGGTTAGAGTGTTGAAAATAAGGTCTGCTCTATTCCCTCCAGTTTTTAGGAGTGACTAGGGAATTATAAGCTGCTGACTCTTCCTAAAAAGGACTTTACAATGCTAGGGAGAGTGGGGGCATGGGTAAGTAAAACTGCCATGAAATGTCTTGCCATTATGAATGTGGATTTTCCTGAATTGAGTGTTTGCTTGGTTTCTGTATACCTTAGACTTTTTATCAGAGCTCATTGAGGTTATTTCATCCACCTTGGTTGTTTTTTTATATTTCCATAGGGGAACAAGAGCCTAAAGCTTCATAGTCCACCATTTTCTGGCATCATTCTTCCTTCTCAGCTTTGATGTTTGGAGGCCATACATTTAGTTTGATTCAAGCCTCAGATTCACATGAAGGCTAGCTTGTGTTTGAAAGTCCTCAGAACATATTTGTTTTATTTGCCTTTCCTCACAGAACCAAGTTTGAGATGAGCAGTTGTTTTAAACTATTTCCTTCAGTGAGAAATGATTGTTTTTGGTTTTTTCTTATTCAATCAAACTGAAGGTATGGCTCTTTAATTTTTTTTTAATATATATTATTTGTTTTTCAATTACAATTGACATATAACATTATATTAGTTTCAGGTGTACAACATAGTGATCAAACATTTATATGCTACAAAGTAATAACTCCTATAAATCTAGTGCCCATCTGACACCACACATAGTTCTTATTATACAGTATTGACTATATTCTCTATGCTATAATTTATATCCCATGACAATTTTGTAACTACCAATTATACTTCTTAATACTTTCCTCTTTTTCACCTATCTTCCCTCAATCCCCTTCCATCTGGCAACCATCAAAATGTTCTATGTATCTATGAGTTTGTTTCTGTTTTCTTTCTATATTTGTTTTTTACATTCTACATATAAGTGAAATCATATCATATTTTTCTTTGTCTGACTTATTTCTTTCTTTGTCTTGTGTTACAGTCTTGGTATTGAAGCCTATTTTGTCTGGGACAAGTATTGCTATCCCTACTTTTTTTGTTTGCTTCCATTTTCATAAAAAATCTGTTTTTCATCCCTTTCCTGTAGTTTATGTGTGTCATTCAGTCTGAAGTGAGTCTCTTGTAGACAGCATATGTAAGGGTCTTGTTTTCTTATCCATTCAGCCACTCTATGTCTTTTGGTTTAAACATTTAATTAATTTACATTTAAAGTAATTGTTGATGAAATATAGTTATTGCCATTTCATTATTCATTTTATTTATTTATTTATTATTATATTTTTGTCTTCTTAAAGAAGTCTCTCTAAGATTCCTTGCAATACTGGTTTGGTGGTGATGAACTCCTTTAGCTTTTTCTTGTCTGGGAAGCTCTTTAGCTCTTCTTGAATTTAAATAGTAGTTTTGTTGGGTAGAGTACTCTTGGTTGTAGGTCCTTGCTTTTTATCACTTTGAATATTTCCTGCCAATCCCTTCTGACCTGCAAAGGTCATGTTGAGAAATCAGCTGACAGTCTTATGAGAGCTCCCTTGTAGCTAACTAACTGCTTTTCTCTTGCTGCTTTTAAGATATCTGTCTCTAACCTTTGGCATTTTAATTATGGTGTGTTTTGGTGTGAGCCTCTTTTGTATCACCTTGTTTCGGACTATCTGCAATTCCTGGGCTTGTATGTTTATTTCCTTCACCAGGTTAAGGAAGTTTTTTGTCATTATTTCTTCAATTGGAGGATTTCTTGTTCTCTCTCTTCTTCTGGTACCCCAATGATGTGAATATTAATACACTTGATGTTGTCCCAGAGGCCCCTTAAACTTTATTTATTTATTTATTTATTTAGCTGTTCTGCTTGGGTGTTTTCTGTGACCGTATCTTCTAAATCACTGACTCTACCCTCTGCTTCATCAAATCTACTGTTGGATCCCTCATGTGTTCTTCATTTCAGTTATTGTATTCATTTTCCTGACTGGATCTTCTTTGTTTTCTATCTCCATTTTTATGTTTTCTATCTCTTTGATGAAGTTCTCTCTGAGATCATTGATCATACTTATAACCAGTGTTTTGATCTCAGCCTGTGGTAGATTGCTTGTCTCCATTTTGTTCAGTTATTTTTCCTGGAGATTTTTTCTGTTCTTTCATTTGGGACATGTTGCTTTATCTTCCCAATTTGGCTGCCTTCCTGTGTTTGTTTCTATGTATTAGATAGAGCTGCTATATCTTCTGGTCTTGGTAGAGTGGCCCTATGTAGTATGTGTCCTGTGGGGCCCAGTGGTGCATTCTCCTAGGTCACCTGAGCCAGGTGCTCCAGGTGTGCACTTTGTGTGGGTTGTGTACCCTGTTCTTGTAGTTGAGCCTTGATTGTTATTGGCACATCAATAGGAGGGTTTAACCTCAGGCTGATTGATTATGAGGACTGGCTGTGACTACAGTGGAGGAACTGTTGTGCAGGGGCTGACCCTAGAGAGCATGATTCACTTTAGTGGGGCTCTGGTGTCTGTTGAGTCTGCCTTTTGGGTGTGTTATTTGTGGAGGTGGTTGCGTGGTGCTCTGCTGTGTTCTGATGCTGGCCAGTCTGTTGGTTCTGGGCCCTCTTGGGAGGGCCTCTGTTGCAGGCCAAGTTCAGCTGCTGCCTGTGCCCTGCCTGAGACTACTGGATATGAGAGCTACAAAGTGATTTGCAGATGGTTACCTCTTCTGATGGGATTAGAGGTGACAGGAAGAGGCGCCGCCGTGAACTGAGGCCAGCTGCCACTAGTGCCAAGCTTGTGGCTCCTCAACATAAAGTATGGGGAATGCCAAGGCCAGATGCTTCTTGTTTGGGGTTTGTGGAACTTTGAGAGATTTTAGGAAAATCTGCAGCATAAGCCAAGACAGGCCATTTATATGAAAAAGCTGCTAGAAGAGGCTTCAGTGAGCCTGCAAATTGGGTGGGGCAAGATCTCAGGAAATCACCAGGGTGGGGCAAGTGATGTCAGCCAGATTGATGGAGATTCAGATATGGTGCTTACCGAAATCTGCATGCTCAATAGGGGGAGGGCTCAAAAAGGAACAGTGCCCTGTGCCAACACTTCTGTCTGGGAGAAAACTGCCCCTCCAGCCCTCTCCCTGCAACCAGACAATTCTGTTCCTCCCTTATTTCCCTGGTACCTTTCGAGCTGCTGCCCTAGCATTGGAGCTCAAAGGCAGTGAGGTCATCAGCAAGTAAGTTCATGCATGGGCCCTTTAAGAGCAATGCCTGGATCTCCACTCACTATCCATCTGATTCATCCATAATCTCTGCAGGTTTTCACAGCCAGAAGTTGTGGGACTTCTCTTACTAGTATTGGAACCCTGGTTATGGGAGCCAGATGTGGGTCTGGGACCACTTACTCCTCAGGGGGAAACTTCTGCAGCTAAGATATTCCTCCCCATTTTTAGCTGCAACGTTTGGTTGTGGGACCAGCTAGTTCTGTATCTCTGCCCTTTTTACCAGTCTCAATGTAGCGTCTTCTGTATATCTTTAGTTATAAGATTTCCGTTCAACTGGACTTCAGGCAATTCTCAATAATGGTGGTTTTGTTTGTTTGTAACAGAGTTGCAATTTTGGTGTGGTCATGAGAGTAAGCAAGCACAGTGTTTACTTATTACACCATCTTGACTGGAAGCCCAGGGTGTGACTCTTTAGATATACCTTGTGTATATGGAGCCCTCAATTCAACTTCCTACCTTCTCAGTCAAGCCCTAGGTTATATCTCTTCTCTATTTCTGACCCAATGAAACCAGAGATTAACAGATAACATAAGAATAGTGGTTGTCTTCAATATAATGTTAGTGATTTATGCTTTCTCATTATTTTTACCCTCTAATAATATCTCCTTACTTTCCTGATATTTGTAGAATACATTTAACCATTTAAATTATTTTTTCATTTAAAATATTTTTATCCAGCATTTTTGGTTATTTTGTACAAAGAGATATTTTCAAATACATGTAATCTACTCCATTGCCACACACATAAATCCTTCATCACACATTTTTTTCATCAGTTGTTCCTTACAGGCCACAAAACATAACTGTGATGATCTTATCTTCTTTACTTTTTTATATAATGTATGAATGTACATAATATCACGGGATAATTCTTTGGTGATGGACATTTCCACATTTTGGCTACCAAGATATAGGTTCCATAAATTCCAATTTGTAAACATTTTGTAATCATAAGCAGCATGCAAAACATGTTTAAACAGAAAATGTTTAGCTTGTTGACTAAAAACTCAGTGCACATTTCATCACTGGTCTGATTATCAAATAGCTGCTTTTGGACATGTAGCTATTTTCCATTGGGCTTTCCAAATCTCTCCCTTTGGAAATGTTTTATCTGTGGAAATTAAGGAGGGACATTCTGGAGATATGGGGTAGAGTACTAATACAGAGACATTTGATATAAAATTGCAGATAGAAAATAATGGATAAAAAGAGGAAAACCTACAAGAAAAAGAGGCTAAAAGCTGGGCAAGTAAAAGGACATTAGTTCTGAATATAAATAGGAAATGATAAGTAAAGAGGTGGGAATTAAGAGTTAAGCAGAAGGGCCGGCTGAGTGGCGTGTTGGTTAAGAACTGGCTTGGGATGCCAGAGGGCCCTGGTTCGGATCCCACATATGAAGGCCAGTGACACGGCCCTCTACAGCTAAGATGCTGAACAACAGTTCAAACTGGAGCTGGGCTGCTGTGGGTTGCCAGCGACGGCATAGGCTGCAGTCCCCTGCTGCAGTGGGCTGCCATAAGCTACCGTGTGTAGCCGGTAGCCAGCGTGAGTGGCCAGCAGCCACCGTGAGCAGCCATTCAGAGGCCGGCGACTGATCTGCCTCGCCCAGGAAGAGCACAATGATGGTGCCAGCTTGGGCCAGTGAAGCAGCATCCTCCACAACTACACTGAAGAACAAAACAACAGCAACATGTCTGTTCCCCTCCCCCAACTCCCCAATAAAATCTTTTTTAAAAAGTTAAACAGAAAAGACAGCAAGAAATAACACTGGGTAGAATTGATGAAGGGAGTGCAGATAGTAGGTCTCGGGATTTTGGATGCCAGAAGAGTTAAAGGTTTGTCTTCAAAGTCTTATCTTTTTACTCTATCCTCATAGGCCCCAGTGGAGGCTAAGAAATAATTTCTCAAGGTTGACAGTACATCTGCTACTATAATTTATGGCCTTATTTCACTAATTTTGTCTGTTTATAATCAATCTATATATCATTGCTTTCTATCTAAGTTATCTATCATCTATCTATCTATCGTATCTTTATTTTGATGGGAAGAGATTCTGCTTTTCTCACATAGTAAAATGCAGGATCTTCAAAATATAAATTTTCTGATTACAAACTATTTTTGCTTCAGATTTATGTTTATGTCCCCAGTAAATAAAGCTTCCAAGAATTCTGACCTATGGGTAAGTAGAAACCTGCCAATTTTGTAAATGGAGAACAGGCACCAGATTTGTTACTAAGTGACTCCATTATCACTGACAGGCTTATAGCACTTTAAATTTCTATCTATTTACCCTGATAGTTATATTTCTGTATTTAGGAGCATTTTTTATTCTGAGTTAAATCTCTCCTTTTGCTGCATTAGACAAACCATCACTTCAACTATACCTTTTTCCCTGGATTGTAAAGTAGTCAGAATTTCTTGATTTCATAGTCAATCCAAAGGCTACATGGCTTATTAGACTTCCTAGTTGAGAAGAAGCATGTAGATGCCTTTTTAACCATATCCATAGTAAAAATACTACTATGTTGGTATCAACAGAATGTCAAGTCAGCATTCTATCTCCTTAATCCTCTCCTGAAAGGAACAAATTTTCATTGAGCCTGGGATCTTTCCTTTTAAATCACCTTTCTGGAAAAGAAAATAGACAGTAGTAGTTAGTTGTGGAATTTGTGAGATATCTTAAAATAAAAGTAAAAACTTAATCCATGAATTTCTTAAACCCATATATAACAGTTTCCTTATGGCTATATATAGTCTATTCGGTAATTCATCTAATAATTTTTAGTCTTTGGCTTAATCTGAGTCATGAAATGCAGGGGTATAAAAAATGAAGATAAAACTACATTTCTAAAAGTAGTTGTCTTTGTGTTTGACAAATTTTCTCATTCCATTAACTGCTTGTCAGTTTTTTAATGTTAATTAGACTTTTTATTAATCTGTGTTATGTCTCTTCATAGTTTTTCCATACAGCACAATTTGGAAAAATTTGAAATTTTCACATGTAACAGGTCGTTTTTTTTACTGCAGTTACTAAAGCACTGACCATGGTCAAGTTTTACAAGAAGTTACAAATTGATGAACAGCTTTTAAAGATAAACACATTTATGGAATGAAACATAGCTTTTGAAAAATCAGCTTTATTTTCAAAAGCGTTTTAAAGATGAATGACTTTACACCCTAAATAAAGCCAGTAGCTTCCTGGAAACATGAGGTTTGAAAGAAAACAAAGTACAAATTGATTCTGTAACACACCAGTTCTCGAATTTAAGTTCAAGCTAATAGAATCCAAAATTCCAAACTCAGTTATTGTTTCAACTTTGTATCTTCTTGTCATTTTGTCTTTACCCAGTTATTCTTCTGACTGAAGAAACCATATTTCTGACAGTTTATCACTTTTATCAAATATATGATTTGACGTATGAAAATTCAAATTATGCAATTTTGTTATTTAAATTTTCTAGCATTTTGGAAGAAGCAACTTTTCTGTTACTGACTTTAAAATCATCATGCATTTGTAACTTGCAAATAAGTAATCAGCCCTCTTCAAAAATGGGTATTGGGCAGTGTTCCAACATACATTGTGTCAAAAATATTGAAGAGTAAAATAGTCAGTAATACCACGTATAATTGAAGAAACCATATTGGCCCAATTAAATCAAGATAGTGATCAATTTGCTGTGGTGTAACAAAGGAAGTTTTCTAGCCATGTGATCATTAGGTGTCTGAGTCATCTTTGGTATATCTTTTAAATATTTCATCTTTTTTTTAAAATTTATTATTTTTTTAATTTACTTTTTTATTATATTAGTTTCAGGTATACAAAACAACATAATGATTAGACAGTTACACCCCTCAAAAAGTGATAACCCCTCCCCGAGTCTATTACCCTGCTAATATCGTACATAGCTTTTACAATACCATTGACTATATTCCATATGCTGTACAGCTACTTTATTTTATTATTTTTTAAAATTTTATTGTTAGTTTCAGGTATACAGAACAATGCAATAGTTATCCTTTTCACCCCACACAAAGTAACAACCTCCCACCCCCCATATCATCCTTATCTATTACAATTCCATTGACTCCATTCCCACACTCTACTCCACGTCCTGTGACTATATGTATATATAATTATAGTTGACATACATTATTATTCAACATCAGTTTCGGATATACAGTGTGGTGGCAAGGCCTCTACACTGACTATGAAGTGGTCTCTCTAACAAGTCATGAGTCCATCTGGCCCCCTAAAAAATATTTACAACATTAT
>NW_017731667.1:850700-854305 GCF_001890085.2 Hipposideros armiger | reverse complement strand
TACCTCCATACTGATTTCTATAGTGGCTGCACCAGTCTGCAGTCCCACCAGCAGTGCACCAGGGTTCCCTTTTCCCCACAACCTCGCCAGCATTTGTTGTTTGTTGATTTATTGATGATAGCCATTCTGACTAGGGTGAGGTGGTATCTCATTGTGGTTTTCATTTGCATTTCCCTAATGCTAAGTGAGGTTGAACATTTTTACATATGCCTGTTGGCCATCTGTATGTCCTCTTTGGAGAAATGTTTCTTCATATCCTCAGACCATTTTTAAATTGGGTTGTTTGATTTTTTGGTGTTGAGTTGCATGAGCATTTTATATATTTTGGATATTAACCCCTTATCAGATATCTCGTTGACAAATATCTTCTCCCATTCAGTAGGCTTCCTTTTTGTTTTATTGATGGTTTCTTTTGTTGTGAAAAAAACTTATAAGTTTGATGTAGTCCCATATGTTCATTTTTTCTTTTACTTCCCTAGTCCGTGGGGATGTATCAGTAAAAATACTGCTCAGGGTAATGTCTGCAAATTTAGACCCTATATTTTCTTCTAGGAGTTTTATGGTCTCATGTCTTTAAGTCTTCATTCCATTTTGAATTTGTTCTTGCATATGGCGTAAGGAGGTGGTCCAGTTTCATTTTTTTTGCATGTGTCAGTCCAATTTTCCCAACACCATTTATTAAATAGACTACCTTTACCCCAATATAAATTCTTGCTTCCCTTGTCATAGACTATCTGCTCGTATATGCCTGGATTTAATTCTGGGCTCTCTATTCTGTTCTATTGATCTATGTGCCTATTTTTATGCCAGTACCATACTGCTTTGATTACTGTGGCCTTGTAGTACGTTCTAATGTCTCGAAGAGTGATCCCCCTGACTTTGTTCTTATTTCTCAGGATTGCCGTGGCTATTCTGGGTCTTTTTTGGTTCCATATAAATTATAGGATTATATTTTCTATTTCTGTGAAAAATGCCCTAGGTAGTTTGATAAGAATTGCATTGAATCTATATATTGCTTTAGGCAATATGGACACTTGAAGTATATTAATTCTTCCTATCCATGAGCATGGTAGGTGTTTCCATTTATTTGTATCTTCTTTTATTTCTTTCTTCAGTGTCTTATAGTTTTCAGAGTACAGGTTTTTTACTTCTTTGGCTAAATTTATTGCTAAGTATTTTATAGTTCTTGAAGCGATTGTAAACAGAATTGTTTTCTTAATTTCTCCTTCCGATAGTTTATTATTGGTATATACAAATGCAACTGATTTCTGTGTATTGATTTTGCATCCTGCTACCTTATTGAATTTGTCTAATACTTCCAATAACTTTTTGATGGAGTCTTTGGGGTCCTCTATATATAGTATCATGTCTGTGTATAATGACAGTTTTACTTCCTCCTTGCCAATGTGGATGCATTTTATTTCTTTTTCTTGTCTGATTGCTGTGGCTAGAACTTCTAGGACTATGTTGAATAAAAGTGGAGAAAGTGGACAGCCTTGTCTTGTTCCTAATCTTAAAAGGAATGGTTTTAGCTTTTCCCCATTGAGTATGTTGTTAGCTGTGGGTTTATCATATATGGCCTTTATTATATTGCGATATGATCCCCTTATTTCCAGTTTGTTAAGAGTTTTTATCAAAAATGGATACTGTATTTTTTCAAATGCTTTTTCTGCATCTATTGATATGACCATATAATTTTTATTTTTATTTTTATTTTTGTTGATGTGGTGTATCACGTTAATTGATTTGCGGATGTTGAAACACCCTTGCATATTAGGGATGAATCCCACCTGGTCATGATGTATGATCTTCTTAATATATTGCTGAATTCTGTTTGCTAAGATTTTGTTTAGGATTTTTGCATCTATGTTCATCAGAGATATCGGCCTGTAGTTTTCCTTTTTTGTACTATTTTTGTCTTTTTTGGAATCAGGGTGATCGTGGCTTCATAAAAAGTGTTTGGGAGTCTTCCCTCCTTCTGGATTTTTTTTGGAATAGTTTGAGAAGAATAGGCAATAAGTCTTTTTTTTAAGTTTTGTGTGTTTTTTTTGTGTTTTTTTATTTTTTTATTGGGGAATTGGAATAGGAACAGTGCTGGGGAATTGGGTGAATGGGAACAGACAAGTTGCTGTCGTTTTTTTGTTCTTCAGTCTAGTTGTGGAGGACGTTGCTTCACTGGCCCAAGTTGGCACCATCATAGCGCTCTTCCTAGAGGCAGATCAGTCGCTGGCTTCTGGACAGCCACTCACAGTGGCTGGTGGCCACTCATGCTGGCTGCTGGCCACACACGGTAGCCCATGGCAACCCACTGGAGCAGGGGCTGCAGCCTACACCGTTGCCAGCGACTCATGGCAGCCCAGCTCCAGGTTGAGCTGTTGTTCAGCATCTTAGCTGTGGAGGGCGGTGTCACTGGCCCTCATATGTGGGATCCGCACCGGGGCCCTCTGGCATCCCAAGCCAGTTCTTAACCATCACGCCACTCGACTGGCCCAATAATTCTTTTTTGAATGTTTGGTAAAATTCACTTGTGAAGCCATCTGGCCCTGGGCTTTTATTTTTTGGGAGCTTGTTGATTACTGATTCAATTTCCTTGGTGGTAATCAGTTTATTCAGATTTTCTGTTTCTTCTTGAGTTAGCTTTGGAAGGTTGTACGCTTCTAGGAAATTTTCCATTTCTTCCAGATTGTCAAATTTGTTGGCATATAATTGCTCATAGTAATTTCTTAAGGTTTTTTTGTATTTCTGTGGAGTCTCTTGTTACTTCGCCTCTTTCATTTCTGATTTAACTAATTTGAGCCCTCTCTCTTACTTTTGATGAGTCTAGCTAGAGGCTTGTCAATTTTGTTTATTTTCTCAAAAAGCAGCTCTTGGTTTCGTTGATTTTTGTATTGTTTTTCTGGTCTCTATTTCGTTTATTTCCACTCTGGTCTTTATTATCTCCTTCCTTGTGTTCCCTTTGTGCTTATTTTGCTGTTCTTTCTTCAGCTCCCTGAGGTGTAAGGATAACCTGTTGATTTGAAATTTTTCTTGCTTCTTTAGGTAGGCCTGCACTGCTCTGAACTTCCCTCTTAGGACTGTTTTCACTGAATCCCAGAGATTTGGGGTTGTGGTGTTTTCATTTTCGTTTGTCTCAAGGTATCTTTTGATTTCCTCCTTGATCTCATTTATTACACACTCGCTATTTAGTAGCATGTTATTTAGCCTCCATACATTCATGAGCTTTCCAGATTTCTTCTTGTAATTGATTTCTAGTTTCATAGCATTGTGGTAGGAGAAAATGCTTGATATGATTTCATTCTTTTTAAATTTATTGAGACTTGTTTTATGGCCTAACATGTGGTCTATTTTAGAAAATAATCCATGTGCATTTGAGAATGTGTATTCCATAGCTTTGGGGTGAAACGCTCTGAAAATATTGATTAAATCCAGCTGATCTAAAGTGTCATTTAAGGCCACTGTTTCCATGTTGATTTTCTGTCTGGAGGATCTGTCCATTGGTGACAGCAGGGTGTTGAAGTCCCCTACTATGATAGTGTTACTGTTGATATCTCTCTTTATGTCTGTCAATATCTGTTTTATACGTTTAGGGGCTCAAATGTTAGGTG
>NW_017731667.1:828044-849665 GCF_001890085.2 Hipposideros armiger | reverse complement strand
TTGAGTGTTCTAATAATCAGTGTTCTGAACTTTGTCTCTGATAGGTTGTTTACCTCTATTTCCTCTAATTCCACAGATTCAGGAGGTTTCTTCTGTTCTTTTATTTGGGATGTGTTTCTTTGTTTCTCCATTCTGGTTTACTCTTTGTGTTTACTTCAATGAAATAGGTAGATCCCCTAGGTCTCTCAGTCTTTTCTGGGTAGACTTATGTGGTATATTTCCTTTATATTTGAATTGGTCAGACTCCCTTTTCTCCCGTGTGTGTATACCAGAGGTGTTACTTGTTTTATGTGCCTTCTCCTGTTGAGGTCTAGTTTTTATTGCTTTTGGCTTGTCAGTAGGTGTGCTTGACTCACAAGCTGACTAGCTGTGAGGATTAGCTCTGTCCAAAGTTTGTAAGTTGTTGTGTGAGGGTTGACCCCTCTGATGAGGCTTGGCCCCAAGGGGCTCTTGTGCCTGTAGCAATTTCCCTTTGGGTGTGAATCTTGTAGGTCAGATCCTGTAATGCTCTGGTTTTACCTAAAGTTGGTCTCTGGGTGTGATGATTCTTGTGCTTCTTTGGCTGGGCCCCGCTGCAGAGCATATTTTAGGGCAAAACAGATCAACAAGCACAACCACAACAGCCACCAAAGGTAACCAGATACTCTCTGATGTAAAAAACAACCATCACCCTACACTCAACATATATAGAAATATCAATCATACACAAGGAGAAAACAAACCAACAGAAACAAAACGACAACAAGAAAATAAAAGAAAAACAAATACAAAACAAAACAAGGAACAAATAGCAGAACAAGATAAAATAAAATAAAAAATAGAATGAATGAGAGAAACAAAATAGCAACACCTTTAGAACAACAACAGCAACAGAAAAAAACTTGCAGAAAAAATGGAAAGGAGGAGGTAAATCAAGCTGTGACAAGGACGCAGGAAAGAAGGGAGAGAGAGAGAGAGGTTAGAAGAGAAAGAAAAAAAGAGAGAAAAATGAAGCAAAAAAAAATATACGTGTGTGTGTGTGTGTGTGTGTATATATATATATATATATATATATATATATATATATGTCTATACCCCCATATATATGGACATATGTATCCACATATATGCACCTTTATATATGCCTATATAAAAAACTAAAATTACTAATGAAATAGAAAAATCCAAAAACAACCAATACATGTGTTCAATGAAAAGAAAAACTCAAAACATCCAAGAGAACCCAATTAGCAAAAACAATATAACAAACCAAAAGAGAAACCGAAACCGAAAACAATAAAAAAAGGGAGAAAAATCAAGCAATAACCAGTGCCAATCTTGGCTGAAGTCCGCCAAGCTCTCCTCAGGTTTTCCTCTGCTATACACACACTCTTCTGTGTCTTGTGGGGGCAGAGCCAGCCGCCTGGTACCTAGAGTGTGCTTGGTAATGCAGGTCTATTTTAGATGTGTGGAGTTATGAGGTGTGATTGGTCGTTTTTTTTTTTACAAAGTCAGTGTTATTTCTGATCCTGCCTGTCCAGAGGCCCTCTGATTTCTGCGCAGCCAGAGGACTGGATGTTCATCTTCGGGTGCTCTTTCCACTGGGGCTGTTGGAAGGTGGAGGGTGAGGATTTGAAAGCTGCTGGTAGGCCTTCCTGTGTCTCAGCAGCCAAAGCTGTTCTGCTTCCCAAACTGCCAAGGAGAGGTGGGGTAGGGACAGCGTGTTTAGTAGCTCCCACCTACAGCCTCTTCGCATGTAAATTACTCAACCCATTGGGAGTCCAAGCACCTTTGTTCTGACTTACTCCTCTCTTCAGGAGTCAGCCTCTGGCTCTGGCAGGGAGGGGACCAAGGTTTCTGAGGGAGGCTGGGAGTGTGCACTTATCTATGCAGTTTATTTTTCCTGTCTGAGAGAAAAGGGGAAAAAAGAAAGAGAAAAAAATAGGGAAAAAAAAAGAAAAAGCCCCCTCTGACATTCCCAAAGAGCCCCTGCTGCTCTCCAGGAGCACCCCCTGGCAAAGCAGCTCGCGTCTCCACAGCTGTGGGTTGTGGGCTGCGTCTCCATGCTTCTTGCTTCCCTCTTCTGCTCGGTGGTTTGAGATTTCTGCCTCAGAAACTGCGTGCCCTGGGGCTCCTTTCACTCTCCCGGTCGGGACAGTCAGCCCAAAGGCTGAGCCCGAGCAGATGCTGTAAACCACTTCACCTTGTCCTGCATTCCCACAGCTCCACAGCCATGGGCTGTGCCTCCGCTCACGCCCTCCTCTCTCCATTCCTCTTCGTGCCTGGCCGAGAATCCTGCCTTGGCGTGGGCTGGAGGTGTGGGGAGCTAGCAGCGGGAACTCTCCGATCTGCTCCCTGAGACGCTGAGTCTCAGCAGCCGCGGGGGCAGGCTGTGCTTCCACACACCTCCCTCTTCCTCCTTTGGCCCGGTCTGCCCACCTTTAAGTTCTCGGCGTGGAGTCCCTTCGCTGCTCAGCATGCTCAGTAGAGGTTTGTTTGTTGCACTCCAACTGATCAAATTGCTGTGCTTTCCAGGGGAGAAAGGGAGCCCTCCTCACCGCCGCCATTTTTTCTCCTTCTAAATATTTCATCTTGAAAAAAATCTTACTATGAAGTAGACATCTATTTCTTGTCCAACACCCTACTGTTAAAAAGTACGTAGTATTGGGTTGTCGGAAAAGTCATGATGCATTTTTACAATGAAAAACAGAAAAAAATACATCATGACTTTTCCAACAACCCAATATTTTCTTTGAAGAATATCTTCTTATTCACTCTCAATCCATATGATCTATGTAGGATTGAAACCACCCCAAACTTCAAAGATTATACCCTGATTAGCCTATACCATTTATCTGCCCTCAGTGATTATTTTAAGGATGGACATTTGTACTACTGTAGCCAATAATATGCAATCAAAGTTATGCTGATATTTCTGGGAAAGAGGTTGTAATTCTTTTTGTGTGGACAAAAATCTGACATCATATAGGCACTGAAGACAGTATTACTATCTTCAGATCTCATAGAGCAGTATGAAGCCAACCCCGCTGGAGGAAGTCATGACAGAGATGAAATGTGTCCTGCTGAAATCATTTAACCCTAAATATAGCTGTCCCTGAAGCAGTTCTAGCCCTGGACGCTTTAGTTGTTAAGCAATGCATATATTCCTATCTATCTCTTTTTTTCCTTAACACACTATGTGTTGAATTTTCTATTACTTGAAATTAAAATATTTCTAACAGAAAAGCCTTACTGGCAGTTGTTAAAGGGTCAGATATAAATGGACAGGTAAAATGAGAGTAAACCGACAAAGTTCCCAAAACTTGGAACATGATACCATCTTTTCAGGTCCTCTTAAAGTTTAGAACTTTAATAAATGTTACTTTGGAGAAAAGGTGAGTGGGGGGCAGTTTAAGATTTTTTACATTCTTAATATACCCATATTATGTGAGTGTTTCGAAAGTAGTATTTATTGGTAATCTATTTGCATCTCCATTGCCTAGCCTAGCTCAATGTTTATTGCATTAAATTTTAATAATTTATGATAGCACTTCATTATAATAATTTCTAAATCTATCCTCAATGCTTGTTTAAATAATAACAATAATAATAGAAATAGTTGCTATATATCAGATTCTTGTTATGTGCCAAGCATTATGCTAAGTGAAAGATGCACAATTAACTCTTTAATTGAGACACCCATCTCTATAAATTGAACGTTGTAATCCTCACTTTACAGGTGTGGAAACTAAGGCTCGGAATTTTAAAATAATTTGCCTCAGATAACATAGTTCTTATGTAGAAGAGGAGGATTTGAACTTTTTTTGTCTGACCCAATGACTAGAATTTTAACCACTGTGCTACTGAACTCTAAAGTCTATACTTTTAAGCAATGCTCAAGACCACCATTAAGGCAAATGGACAAAACAACACAAGCAAATAAAACACTATGAATCCAAGAAGAGGAGAGATAGATAATAATTATGAACCAGAATACCAAGGGAAGGTAGTGAAGAATAAAACATTTTCAACAACAACAAAAAACAAACAATCCATTAAAAGTGGGCAGAACTAAATAAATGTTTTCCCAAGACACTATTCAAATATCCAACAAATATATCAAAATGCTCAGCATCAAAAATTATCAGGAAGATGAAGATCAAAACCACAATGAAATATTACCTTACACCTATTTGAAACGCTATAATCAACAATACAAAAGAGCAAATGTTGAAGAGGATATGGAAAATAGGGAAGGCTTGTACATTATGGTGAGAATGTGAATTGATTCAGCAACTATGGGTAACAATATGGAGGTACCTCAAAAATTAAAAGTAGATCTACTGTATGATCGATCAATTCCACTTCTAGGTATACAACCAAAGAAAATGAAAACAAGATATCAAAGAGATATCTGCACTCCTATATTTATTGCAGCATTATTCACAATAGCCAAGGCATGAAAATAACCTACATGCTTGTCAGTAGATGAATAGATAAAGAAGATGTGGTATGTATATACAATGGAATATTACTCGGCCATGTGAAAGAAGGAAATTTTACCATTTTTGACAACATGAATGAACTTTGAGGACACTGTGTTAAGTAAGAAAAAACAGAGAAAGACAAATACTCTATGATACCACTCACATATGAAATGTAAAAAGTCAAACTAATTTAAAAAAAGAGTAAAATTGTGGTTACCAGAGGCTGAGGGCAATTGAATACACAATATAGTGAATAGAGACAACACTGTTGTATTGTGATCATCAAATTTACAAAAACATTAAATCTTTATTTTTCCAACCACAAAGAGGAAATGATAATTATGTGATGTGATAAAGGTGCTAACTATTATAATGGCAATCATATTACAATATATAAATGTATCAAATCAACATGTTGTACACCTTAAATTCACTCAATGTAACATATCAGATATTTCAAGTGAAAAATAAAAATAAATGAGTGTATAATAAGAGAAAAAAACATAATGCAAGTAAGACTTGGTATCCTACATTTTTTTGTTTTTATTATTTTAATTTTAATTTTTTTATTAGTTTCAAGTATGCAAAACAACAGTGATAAAACATTTACACCACTCACAAAGTGACAACCCCATCAAGTCTACTACCCATCTGACATACATCTTGTGAATATATATATGTGTATATATATATATATATATATATATATATATTCATATATATGGTTGACATTCAATATTATTTTATATTGGTTACAGGTGTACAGTGCAGTGGTTAGGCATTGGTATAATCTGTGAAGTTATTCCCCTGATAAATCCAGTATGCATCTGACACCCTACATAGTCTTTACATTATTGATTATATTCCCCATACTTTATTTTACATCCACATGACTATTTTGTGACTACCAATTTGTATTTTCTAATCCCTTCACCTGTCTCACCTATCCCCCAATCGCCCTCCCATCTAGCAACCATCAGTTTGTTCTCTGTATCTATGAGTCTATTTCTGTTTTGTTTGCTGGTTTATTTTGCTCTTTATAGTCCATTTATTATATAAGTCCATTTATTATATAAATGAGATCATATGGAATTTGTCTTTCTCAGTCTGACTTATTTCACTCACCATAGTATGCTCTAGGTCTATTCCTGTTATTGCAAATGGTAACATTTCATTCATTTTATGGCAGAATAATACTCCATTGTATAAATGTGCAATCATTTATCAATGGGCATTTCAGATGTTTGCAGTTGGCTATTGTGAATAGAGCTGCAGTAAACATAGGGGTACATATATTTTGTCAAATTATTGTTTTGGATTTCTTTGGATGAACACCCAAGAATTCCATAAGGTAGTTCCATTTTCAATTGTTTTGAGGAAACGTCATACCATTTTCCATAGTACCTGCACCGATTGGCAATCCCACCAACAGTACACAAGGGTTCCCATTTTTTCCACATCTTTGTCAGCACTTATTGTTTGTTGATTTATTGATGATAGCCGTTCTGACAGGAGTGAAATCATATTTCATTGTGGCTTTTATATGCATTTCTCTGATGCATTTCTAGTGATGTTGAGCATCTTTCCATATGTCTATTAGCCATCTATACGTCCTCTATGGAGAAACATCTATTCAGGTCCTCTGTGCACTTTTTAATTTGATTGTTTGGATTTTTGGTGTTGAGTTGTATGAGTTTTTGAAATAAATTTTGAATATTAACCCCTTATCAGATGTCTGATTGTCAAATATCTTCTCCCATTAAGAAGGTCTTTTTGTTTTGTTGATGGTTTACTTTGCTGTGAAAAAACTATAACATTTTGTTTGCTGTAGTCTCGTTTGTTTTTGTTTTTGTTTTTACTTTTGTTTCCCTTGCCCAAGGAAATATATCAGTAAAAATATTACTAAGAGTAAAGTCTGAGAGTTTGTTTCCTATATTTTCTTCTAGGACTTTTATGGTTTCAGGTCTTACATTTCAGTCTTTAATCCTTTTTGAATTTATTCTAAAAGGATAAACAAGATGGTAGTCAATCCTGAAGGTAGTTCAGTTTCACTTTCTTGCATGTATTGATCCAGGTTCCCCAGCACCATTTATTAAGTAGACTCTTTAACCCAATGTAAATTCTTGCTTCCTTTGTCATAGATTAAATAACCATATAGGCATGGATTTGTTTCTAGGCTCTCTATTCAGTTCCACTGATCTTGTATGTGTCTGTTTTTATGCCAATACCATGCGGTTTTGATTACTATGGCCTTGTAGTATAATTTGCCAACAAGTAGTGTGATATCTCCAGCTTTGTTCTTCTTTCTCAGGATTGATGTGGTTATTTGCAGTATTTAATGGTTCCATATAAATTTTAGGATTATTTGTTGTAGTTCTGTGAAAAAAATGCCATTGTTATTTTGATAGGAATTGAGTTGAATCTGTATATTGCTTTGGGTAGTATGGACATTTTAACTGTATTAATTCTTCCTATCCATGAGCATGGTATATGTTTCTTTTTTTTTGTATCTTCTTTAATTTCTCTCTTCAGTGCCTTATAATTTTCTGAGTACAGGTCTTTTACATCCTAGTTAAATTTATTCCTAAGTATTTTTATTTTATGTTTGATGCAATTATAAATGGGATCGTTTTCTTAATTTCTCTTTCTGATAGTTCATTATTGGTGTAAAAACTGCAACTAATTTCTGACTATTAATTTTGTATCCTGCTACTTTAATAATTTCATTTATCTGTTCTAATAGTTTTTGGGCAGAATCTTTGGAGTTATCTATATCTAGCATCATGCCATCTTCAAATAATGACAATTTTACTTCTTCCTTTTCCATTTGGATGCCTTTTATTTCTTTTTCTTGTCTGATTGGTATGGCTAAAACTTCCAGTATTATGTTGAATGAAAGTTTTGAAAGTAGGCATTCTTGTCTTATTACTGATCTTAAGGGGACTGCTTTTTGCTTTTCCCCATTGAGTATGATGTTAGCTGTGGGTCTATCATATAACACCTTTATTATATTGAGATATGATCCCTCTATTCCCATTTTGCTGAGAGTTTTTATCACAAGTGAATGCTGGATTTTGCCAAATGCTTTTTCTGCATCTATTGATATGACAATAGATTTTTATGTGTCATTTTGTTAATGTGGTGTATCATGTTAATTGATTTGTGAATATTGAAGCAACCTTGCATACCAGGAATGAATCCCACTTGATCATGGTGTATCTTTTTAAAGTATTGCTATATTCGGTTTGCCAATATTTTGTTAAGGATTTTTGCATCTATGTTCATTAGGGATATTGGCTAATAGGTTTTTTTTATTGTTGTTGTTGTAATTGTTTTGTTTTTTTGTAATATCTTTGTCTGGTTTTGGGATCAGGTTATTAACAGTCTTGTAAAATGAGCTTGGGAGACTTCCCTGCTTCTGGGTTTTTTTTGAATAGTTTGAGAAGAATAAGTAACAATTCTTTTTTGAATATTTGGTAAAATTCACCTATGAAGCAATCTGGTCCAGGATTTTTGTTGCTTTGGAGCTTTTTGATTACTGATTCAATTTTGTTGGTAGTAATTGGTCTTTTCATATTTTCTGTTTCTTCTGGATTCCACCTTGGAAGAGTCTATGCTTCTAGGAATTTATCCATTTCTTCCAGATTGTCTAATTTGTTGGTGTATAGTTGCTCATAGTATTATCTTAAACTTGTTTGTATTTCTTTGGTGTCTATTGTCAGTTTTCCTCTTTCATTTCTGATTTTATTAACTTCATTCCTCTTTCTTGATGAGTCTGGCTAAAGTTTTGTCGATTTTGTTTATCTTTTAAAAAAACCAGCTCTTGGTTTCATTGATCTTTTGTTTATTATTATTATTATTATTATTATTATTATTAGGTCTCTCATTTATTTCCACTCTGGTCTCTATTATTTCCTTCTTTGTACTCACTTTGGGATTATTTTGCTGTTCTTTTTCCAGTTCTCTCAGGTATAAAGATAGACTGTTGATGTGAAATTTTTCTTGTTTTTTAGGTGGGCCTGCATTGCTGTGAGTTTCCCTCTTAGGACTGCTTTCACTGCATCCCATAGATTTTGGGGTGTTGTATTTTCATTCTCATTTGTCTCAAAGTACCTTTTGATTTCTTCCTTGATTTCATTGTTGATCAATTCATTATTTAGTACCATGTTATTTAGTCTCCCTGTGTTTGTGTGTTTTTCAGTTTTCTTCTTTTAATTGATTTCTAGTTACATAGCACGGTGGTCAGAGAACACACTTGATCTTATATCAATCTTTTTAAATTTATTAATTTGTTTGGTGGCCTATCATGTTTTCTATCTTAGAAAATGTTCAATGTGCACTTGAGAAGAATGTATATTTTGCTGCTCTGGGATGAAATGCTCTAAAAATATCTATTAAATCCAGCTGGTCTAAAGTGTCATTTAAGGCCACTGTTTCCATGTTGATTTTCCCTCTGGAGGCTCTGTCCATTGGTGTCAGTGGGGTATTGAAGACCCCTACTATGATTGTGTTACCATTCATGTCTGTCTTTATGTTGGTCAATACCTGTTTTATATATTTAAGCACTCCTATGTTTACTAGGGTTATGTCCTCTTGTTGGATTGATCCTTTATTATTATGTAGTGCAGTTCTTTGTCTTTTATTATAGTCTTTGTTATAAAGTCTATTTTGTCCAATGTAAGTATTGCTACGTCAGCTTTTTTCTCATTTCCATGTACATGAAATATCTTATTCCATTCCTTTACTTTCAGTCTGTGTGTGTCTTTTGATCTGAAATGGGTTTCTTGTAAACAGCATATACATGGGTCTTTTTTTCTTATCCACTCAGCTACCCTATGTCTTTTGATTGCAGCATTTAATCCTTTTGCACTTAAAGTGATTATTGATAGGTACATAGTTATTGACACTTTATTATTAATATTTAAGATCTGGCTGCCTCTCTATGTTTGCTCTATGTATTAGGTAGATCTCCTATGTCTCTCAGTCAGTGCTGGGTGGCCTTATGTAGTATGTGTCCTGTGTGTTCCAATGGTTCAATTTCCCTGCTTTCCTGTGTGAGTGTTCCAGGAATGTACCTTGAGTGTGTTGTGTGTGTTTTCCTGTTGTAGTTGAGCCTTGATTGTTTTTGGTTTGTCAGTGGGTGGGGTTGACGCCCACACTGACTGCCTGTGAGGATTGGCTATGCCCAGTGTATGATCTGCTGTGCGGTGGCTGACCCCTTAGAGCAGAATTCACCCCAGTGGACTCTTGTGCTTTTTGAGACCGCCCCCCACTTTGGGTGTGCTGCTTGTAGGGCTAGTCAGGTAGTGCTCTGGTGTGGTCTGAAGCTGGCCTCTCAGTGTGTTGTTTCTGGTGTCTCTCAGGAGGGGTTCCCATGCAGGCCAGTGTCAGCCTTGCTTGTTACCATCTTTAACTGCCTTTTAGGAGCCACAAAGATATATGTGGTTGGCTGCTGCCTGTGCTGGATCTGCAGGTATGTGGGGGTGGCCTTGCTGTGAACTGAGGCTAACTGCCACCAGTACTGGGCCTGAGGAAGTTTAGCAGAAGGCCCACGCTCCCCTAGGCCTATTGTCCCCCTCCAGCTGCCCATAAGGACCAGCCATTGAAAGAGCCTACTTAGGTGTACCATCTAGGCTGACTGACTCATTATTGAGAGTGTCCTCGGTGATACAGCACTAGCTGGGTGGGGTGGAGTCCCAGGGAGTCACAAGACCTGGCTGATGGTTTTTGCAAAGTTAATACAGATTCAGTTCTTATTCTAGTGCCCAGCCTGTGACCACTTCCCACAGCTCCCTAAAAACACTGCAGCCAACCACTGCTTGCCTCAGCACAGTGCCTGGCCTGTGACTACTTTGTCAAACATCCTTAGAGCACTGTAGCCATCCATCACTTGCCTCAGGCTCACAAATCATCAAGTGCTGTCCAAGAGTTGCTGTGATACATGTTTTGGGTCACTGTCCACCACCAATATCTCCCCAGTCTGTTGCAGGCCCTCTGCTGCTGCAAAAGGCCTCTGTGACTTGTGAAATGGGGTTGGCTTCCCAGGCACCCAGAGAGTCCCTGGAAATGCAGCTTTAGGTGGGTGGAGCAAGGTTCCAAGGAGCCAACGGCTATGGTCAGTGGTTTCTACCAAGTCAATGCGTTCTCAGCTCCTGCACCAGTGCTGGCCCACAACCACCCCACAAAAATGCCTGAGAATACCACAGATAGACACCATCTGACTCAGGCCTGCAGTTCCCCGAGAGCTGCCGAATAGATATTGTGGTGCAAGTGTTAGGTTACTGCCCACCAGCAAATGTTTCCTGGGCTGTGGCACAGCATCTAAAAGCTGCAAAATTCTTCCTCAACCTGTGGGGTGGGGCCAGCAGTTCAGCAGTCAAGAGTGTCTTGGTCGATGTAGCACCAACTGTGCAGGGAGGACAGGAACCCATGACGTCACCAAGGCAATGTGCACGCACAGATTCCACCAGACCAATGTAGTCCCAGACATGGCCTTTTGGGAAAGGGCTTAATAATGAAAAGATGGTGCCCTCCTGTAGGACACACATTTCAGGCTCCACACAGTGACAACAATGGCTCTTTTCCCTTCAGCTCCCATTCTGAAGCCACACAATTCAGTCCTTTCCCACATATCCTTGGGCCTCCAAAATTTCTGTCTCTCTACCAGAAACCAGGCGAGTGCCCACAAGCGAGTCTGTGTGCCAGCTCTACAAGACTGTGTCTGGGCCTCTAGTGGCCCTCTGCCCCATCGGGATGGGCAGACAAATTACTCGCTGAATTTCACTACCAGATGCTATGGAAACTCCTCTTCCTGGTACAGGACCCCTGGGCTGGGGAGTCCAGAGTGGGGTTGAGATCTCTCCATGCTCAGGGGAAACTTCTGCCACTGACATGACTCCCCCAGTGTTGAACCACCATCCGTGGGCTTGGGGTCAGCCCGCTTCGTGTATTCCCCTCTCTTACCAGCCTCAATGTGGTCTCTTCTTTATATCCTTAGTTATAGGAGTTCTGTTCAGCTAGTATTTAGATGATTCTTGAGGTTGTTCTATAATTTATTTGTAATTTTGGTGTGATCCCGGGATGCCGTAAGCATAGCATTTACCTAATCTGCCACATTGGACCCAATATCTGGTGTCCTATATTTTGAAATACAAAATATCACATAGAAAATGTCTGGGATTACATACAAATACATAAAATACCTCCAAGTTCAGAATTAAAAGTTAAAATAAAATTTAAGATAAAATAGTCAAGACTCTCATAAAACATGACAGATTTTACTCAAGAGCTACCTAGGGAGCTAACACATTTTCATGACAAATGTTAGGCTGTGATCAAAGAACCAACATTTACAATAAAATACTGCTGGGCCGGCCGAGTGGCTCAGTTGGTTAAGAGCTCGCTCAAGAGTTTGAGCTCTGAGCAACAGCGGTTCAAGTCCAGTCCGAGCTGAGCAGCCGCTGAGCTGCCAACAGGTAGCAGGATGGCTCAGCTTAAAAACAAAAACAAAACAATAAAATACTGCTTTCTTAAAAATAAGCTATGCCAGATTCCCCCATGAGACTTCTAAAGATTCTAGTACTGAATTAGCATACTACTTGACAATATATTTTTATTTTACCATGTGTATACTTTATTTATAATATTTATGTAATTTGTAATATATATGTAAGTTTATATAAGAAATATCAACTTCATATGCTAAATATCCAAACTTTGGTTCTTTATTACAATTTTTTAAAATTATTACATTTTTAAAAATTTGTTTCAGGTGTACAAAACAATGTAATTGACATTGTTATATTGTCTATGTAACCTCCCTCCCCCAATCTATTACCCCTCTGACATTGTACATAGCTGTTACAATTCCATTGACTCTATTCCCTATGCTATACTCCATATATATATATATATATATATTTATATATATAGGGAGAGAGAGAGAGAGAGAGTGTGTGTATATATATATATATATATATATATATATATATATATATATATAGAGAGAGAGAGAGAGAGAGAGAGAGAGAGAGAGAGGGAGAGTATAGCATATATATATTCAATTATAGTTGACATTCATTTGGGGAATGTAATCAGTAATGTTGTAAAGATTTTGTAGGGTATCTGACAATATTTTTAAATTAAAAAAAGAGTTAAAATGTGATTTTCAATTATGTCATAATAAATTTGCATGACAGCAAAGATAATATTTACAGTTTCAATGGTTTTTACATACTGATTAAAGTCATAGTAATGTCAGATAGTAGAACATGTTGACTACAATTAATTTCTACAATATATTTTCTTCTAGGAAATAAAGGTAGAATAATTTAGTTGCAGCTAGTTTGCTCCTTTATAATCTGGGTCTATATCCTCTCATAAGTGTTCTTCTCTATGTTCACCAATTTTTCTTAATCTAACCTCTGTGATACTTCAAGGAGTGATCTAGTCTATGAATATAATTAGAGCAAACTGATAAAGCTGAAAAAAATGGAGATCATATATTAGCCTTCAGTAGAGAACCCTGTGTAAAAAGATTCCAAACAATAATTCAGATTTGACAATTTTCATAGGATTTGGTGAACTCAGCCTGAGTTTACCTGAATTTGATCTATCGACCAAAAAGAAGTAAACTGAATCAGAATGGGCTATATGTACTTGAAGGTACAGGGAGAAAATATGGTTTCAATGTGTTAAGTTCCACATGCAATTAAACATCTGCTGATTAGTAGACAATGACCAATTTTCCTTGTGCTATGAGACCTGAGTTAGGATATCATATCTGACTTGGAAAAATTCAACAAAGTTAATTGTAAGCCAAATTCAATTGCAAACCAAGGTCCATTCAAACCAATTTCACTATGACAAGCAGTCAGGGAAAGATTGAGGTCTTTGAGTGATCACAATGTAGAAAAGAGGAAATGGTTATCCAAGAACAGTGAGGTCATAATGATATATCAAAAGAATGTTGAAATATAACTTGGAAAAAGTCACCATTCTTCGGGAACTCTTGAGTTAGAACCTCGAAATGACATTGATAAGAAAAGACAGAGAAGTTGGCTATATCTAAGTGAGTGTGGAATTATAAGAGCCAAAAGAAAAGAATGTTTCAAGGAGGTAAAGTAAGGACTGATAATTGCTCCTTGTTTAAAGGATGTGGATATTATTGATAATCTTAGCAAGAGCTATTTTGTAAAGTGATGAGGGAGTGTGGAAGCAGATTAGAAAAGGATGATGGAATGGAAAGGTGAAAATGGCTTTGAAATCTGTCTCCAGCACTTATATTTGGACAAAGCATTAATCACTCAGCCTCCATTTCCTTATTTTTCCCATGAGGATAAAAATTCATATTTACTACACCTATAGGAAACATTAAAGAACACATTGATTTCACATGCAAATAAGTTAACTTTGAGATTTAAGAAACATACACTTTACCTAACATGTACCTATTTTATTTAACAAGTGTGATGTTTACCAGCTTTGCCATGCACTGTCAAGGGGAGTATTAGCATGCAATCCTTCCTCACCACTTACCATCATATTCTCAAAAGTATTGTGAGAATACTTGTCAAATGAATTAATGAACTCTTGATATGTTGCCTATAGCAATCACTGAATCTAAGGATCTCTCAGAGAGAAGAGAGTGGTAGTTGTTGGTTTTTTTTCTGTCTTGTTATGTTTTTGCAATAATATATCTTTAAAAAGATATTTAAATGACAGGGTGAGACACTAGAGATTGACATGAATTGCCAATTAAATCAATATGGTACAAAAAAGGAAATATTTCTCTGAATTCAAAATTAGTGAAGCAGCACATCCCTGGAAAAGTTGTAATTTCCCCCCTATAAAGCTAAGGAAGGCTGCCATATGAAATATTACACTAAGTTTTAACCAGGATACTCAACAGAATAAATCAGTGTCACAAAGGCAGTGAGGCTTTAAGCAGGTCTCAAGATAGGTCTGAAGACAGGTAATGTAAGGTGCACAACCGAAGGTGTTTTACAATCTAATAGATAAGGGCTCTAAAAGAGGTAAAGGTGAAGATCAAGCAAGTCCTGAAGTTGCTCACTTTACACTATCACAGAATTACAGTACCATTAAAACCAAGAGGTGGTGATGAAGTGCTGAAGACCTTGCTAACACATGCAACTGTGGATTATGATCACATTTGGCAGGGCCAGGACCAGGGCCAATCAGGTATAGCTCTCAGTAAGTGACTCTTGTGAAACAAATGTGTGGTGGTAACATCTGACACAATGTGGAGAAAATCCATTTGTTAGAAAAAAAAACCAGGTTATTTATACGTGTGTTGCTTTGTTTGTTTGTGTTTCCCCTCAGATATACCAAGGTCCATTATAATAAAAGTGATTATTTTATTTGAAAAACAAAACAAAAAAGCAAATAAAAATAAGCAAATATACAACTCAATTGCATGTGTGACAGCTAAATTAAAGACAAAAGTAGCCTTTAGTGATTTTTTTGACCCTATGGAATACATTGTTATTGTAGAGCATAAGAATGTTGCCAGCAAAGAAGTCATAAAATATTTGATCAACATCTTCAAAGTTACAAAAGGGGAGGAAATAAAATCTTGTCAGGCTCTCCTTTTAGTTTTTTGAAGTAACATAAAAATCAGTGTCATTTGAAATTATTGGTTGACAAATTTGGATATAATAAAAAGGTACTATTGCTGTGGTCTTTGTGAGGCAGGCTGCAGGACAGATGAAGGTCACAGAGGCCAATTCTGCATTCAGTTCCAAGAAGGGCTTGGTAATTTTATGACTACTAATAATGTTTGTGGATTTCGTACAAGCTAAGCTAATGAAGAGGGTAGTCAAAGCCATGTGGCAGTGTTTAAAATAGCCATCCCCCATATGTTAAAATAATAATTTCATGTTCCCCTTGCATCACTAACTCAGACAAAAAGATTATTTTCTCCATCTGGGAGATTCTAACCTAAATACTGGTGCATATAATCACTATATGACTTTATTAATGGAGTTAAGAGAGAGCCTTCACATTTGTGTATTAATTAACATTTTCCAAAATATACCCATTTATTCATTTACTTTTCATAGTACCCCAAAGTAATAATCCCATGGAATATTACTCTTACTTTTTGTTTATTTTTTAACTGAGTAAAATCCTGGCCAGACATTTCCTAGAACTCAACTAAAGTCCTTCCCTATCAATGGCTATAAAATCAGAGTACAGAGTTAAGGAAGCCAAGTAATTTCCCTGATCTCAATCTCAGCTTTCTCATCAGTAAAATGGAGAAGATGACCCTTAAGGTACTCCAGTTCTAATATTACAGAAAGCTATGAGTCTAGGTTACTGTCAAGGTTAACCTCATTTTAACATTAAATCCTCCAGATTGAAAGTTTAATAACCCTCTACCACCCTTATAATGCTGAGAAAAATATACATGAACTTTTAGGAGCTGATGTACCCATTTTCCCACTAATGTGTTTTACCCCATAAGAGGCATACTGTTAGTATCTCATAGATTCAAACGTGTTTTCTCCTCCTCCTCCTCCTCTTCCTCCTCTTCTTCCTCTTCCTTCTCTTCCTCCTCCTCCTCCTCCTTGAAGCTATTCTCTGTTAAAATAAAATCTCACATGGGAAGCTGATATATTAATACCATGTTCAAATTTCATAGTACAATGAACTGTAAGTATTCTTTAAAAATTAAAATTAATTTCTGCTGGTTCCTCCATTTTGTCTGAGGCAGAAACAGTAATCAAGTTATGTTCAGACAAACTCAGTCACTTTTATTATTTTCCTCATTCATTTCAATTGAAATGTTAACAAATTCATGATATCCCTGTCACCTCTTCCTTATCCCTGTGGTATATCCTAAGTTTACAAGGGGTGTGGGACATATACAAGTGCCACATTGACAGCACTCTTGATCTGTCTTTGTTTTGGTTTTCCAAGATGCAACCAATTCTAATACTGGGCTACATTCCCTTGCTTGCTAGCATCATTTTGATGTAATGGTGTTCATATCTGACTCTCTGCTGGGTTATCTACACTTGACTTCTGTTATAGCCTTCTCTCATACCAGCAAAAAGATTCCCTGTACGTCAGCTAGATTTCTGTACTCCTCAGCTAATTTCCGTGCCTGCCTCCTGGGGACCATGGGAAAAAGTGTGTATTCAGCCTAACCACTCCAGAGCTTCAGGAAATTCAAGGAACTCTCTCTGATACTCCAATTTTTAGACATGTCACGCTATCAATTCTTGTAACATGATGTCAAGGGAAGATTTTTCCATGAGATTTGCAGGGTATCTTTGTTGCCCCAGAGAAAGAGATTCAAATATTTTCTACTGAAGAAATACAAACTTAAAAGGGGTTATGTTCCCCACTTCCCCAGATCTTAAGCTAGGTTCCCATGTTGTTCCCAACCTTACATTCTGTCCAAATTGTTACTACTGTCTCTTCTCTAGCTCAGAGAGCTCTTTTTTTCATCCTTGTGTGACTGGTGAAATGGCTACTTCAGTATTCTTTGAAATGTAAGGATGCTAAGACCTGGGACCTTGGAAGTTCAAAGTTCGTAATATTTTTTTATTATTTTTCTTCACATTTCAGCTGTGGTCTCACTTTTCTGGACAATGGAGGTCAAGTTGAGTTTAAATGGGGATGAGAGTGAGGCAGGGGGTATCAAAGAGAAGAGAGAAGTGTGCCATGTTAAACAAATAAACAACTAGGAAGAATGACAACAGGAAACAACCAACCACAGAAGCAAATAATTTACATGGAACCTCTTCATAAACAGAGAGATAAAGTATGAGCTATTCAGAGACCCACCTACTATCTCTTGTCCCCTTCCCCTTACTATAACCACTAGAATTTCCCAGAAACCCTTGGAATCCTTGAAGCACAGTTTGAAAACTATTTACACATACTAAAAATTTGGTTTAGTACTGGCAATACCATTAACTAGGTCGGTGTCTTTGGAAAGGACACTTATTCCTGTGTTCTGTTTATACATATTTTTAAAACAACAAGAAAACAAAAAGGTGCAATTAGACCTTATATGACTAATGTACAAGCTAGTGAAATGGAAACACAAATAATGGATGTAAAGCACTACTATAGTCAAGCACTATAGTTAAGAGAAATGTATATGTATGTACATACACACATATATAGAACATATATATATACATAATATATATATATGAGAGAGAGAGACAGAACACATTTCTTTCTTTCTTTTTTTTTTTTTTTTGCCTGGTACTTTCAAGATCTGAATAGTTTGCTAACAAATACTTTCCCTGTTTTATAATGAAATTGTGATGTGCCTTTGGGATGCTTAGAGCCTTCATTGCCACAACTTGCTATGTATGGTCTCCACAATCATACCCCATTTATATAATCCCAATAAAGTTTCATGTTGGAAACATTTTCCTCTTCCCCTTCCCCATCAAAATTTCCATATATTCAGGATCTTGACCTCTGCTGCTCCATTCCTTATAATGTCTTATCTTAGTAAGGATCATCTAGAGGTCATGATCCAACTTATATTAGTAACTCTCCTTATGTATTTTTTAACTCTAGTTGTGGGTATTAACTATTGTGAAAATGTATTTGAAAGAGTTAGTTGTGGCAGCAGGAGTGGGAGAAGCAGGGCAGATGGGCAGAGTAAAGATCTTTTAGTATGTCATACAAGCTTTAATTAAATTGAGTTTATTTTTAGGGCCGGCCAAGTGGCTCAGTTGGTTAAGAGCTCACTTTAGAGTGTGAGCTCTGAGCAACAGCGGTTCTATTCCTGCCCCAAGCTGAGTTGCCGCTGAGCTGCCAACAGGTGGCAGGATGGCTCAGCTAAAAAAAAAAAAAGCAAAATAAATTGAGTTTATTTTTTAATTACTGAAAAATATTTTCAGTTAGAAAGCAGGTACTATCAACAATCTTGAGTATTCATCAAATAATTAATATCTGGATCATAAATCAGTGTGTGTGTGTGTATGTGTGTAAACAAACTTAAACACACATAGTTGCAATTAAGGATAGACATATGAATTTTTTTCCATCAAAATTTCATCTTTTTCAATTCAGAGAAACATTTAACAGAATGGGGACACCAGTGATAGAACCTCAAGAAATGAATTAAAAGACAGTATTACTGAGCTATAAAGTGCAAAGCATTTTGGAACATGCCACCGTTTTGTTATTTGTGTCATTTAATGCCTTTGTTGTTGTTTCAAGTCCCATGCACAGATTAGGAATGTCCCCAGCCTACAATTTCCTATTGCTTTATGCTTTAGACAGACTGAAGCATTATTCAGTGGAGACATAGGCCTTTGACCATATTTCTTGTCTGGCTCCATATTCTATTAGCTTTGTCATGCTTTTCAAAAATAGGCTTAGAGTTGGGAATAATATAAAATATCTTTTGTAGTGGAGAGTTAAAAAAATCTATTATAGTCACAATCTTGCCACATCCTTCCCTGAAAGAAATCTCATCCCCCATTCAGAAATCTGCATACCAGGAATCAGGGAGGAAAATCACTAAAAAAAGATGACAATTGGAGAAAAACAATCTTTCTCATCTGCAGCAGCAGCTGGGTATGAGTATTAGAAGAGAATGCCATTCAGATGCTGTAAAACTGATGAAAATGGATGAAGCTATACAACCTAATGGGGTGAAGAGATATGTTGAGCACTTTGTTCAGAAGAAACATTTCAATAAATTGGTGAATATATTTCAAGCTTGCTATCATTATTTTGTGTTTTCCAAATATCAGTTATTTGGGGATAGATGTCAGAAGTGGTAGATACCAAAACATTTCTTTTGCAGAGAAGACTTCAGTTACTAGTTATGAAGACCTGAGCTCCTGTGCATGGAACTTTTCAGTAGAATTCAGTACAAGGATCACATTCTCTGAAGTTGTAGATATGAGTACTTAAACCCACTACTATTGGGTTTATTTGGTAAAGCAAAAGTCCTTGTATAATTCTTTTTTTATTTTATTATTTTTATTTAAAATTGTTTTCTAGACATTCAATATTATTTTATATTAGTTCAGGTGTACAACATTTATATAATTGATGAAGTGATCCCCCTGCTTAAACTAGTACACACCTGGTACTATACATAGTTTTCACAATATTATTGATTAAATTCTTGACTTCATTGTTAGAAACTGAATGATAAACTCATTTAAAAAAACTGAAGCATAAATAATTGGGATCACCCTCTTCCCTTCATGAGGTTGCACATTACAGAAAAATGGAAAGGAAATATTACCCTTATCTAATAAAATGGTTATATACTCAATATTTGGCATACTGCTTTTGTATACAAAGGAATGATAGCATTCAGTTTACCTAAAGCAATATGATTCATCAAGAATAAAGCAGAATCTCATTTCTGTTGTATAATGTGAAGTAACTGAAGAATAAGTATCTGATCCTTGATAAAAAAATAGTCATATAAAAACTGTAGCCACATTACTTCTAGGTTAGCTCTATGTAGACAGATTCTCAGCATACTTAAATTTAGCATGAAACAAGTCACTGAGACAGCTGAGTGGGAATTACTAAATGGAAATATAGTATTTTGCTTTTTCAAGGTCACTAAATCAAATCTCAGCCAGGGAAGTAGGAACTGTGGGTCAGTACCATTTTGAGACTACTTAGAAGCCAAAGTAAAGGAGTCAGTGATCTGCCTTCTACACCTAGTGAACTGTATCAAATCTCCCCAAAAGCACCAACACAATTAGCATTTATTAGAGCTCTGGTTGCTGGTCCTGAGCCAGATTCCCATAGCACCTAACTGAAATCCTTGTTGCTCTAGGGTCTATTTTGGCTACTACAATCAGACTTACCATGTTTCTGTATAGTTCTTGACTTTGGATGGGGGACTCAGAAGTGCTGCAGAGCACAAAGCCATTTGTACATTGTCATTTATAATGAAAATGTCGATTTGAAACCAATCACCAAATATCAGCCACTGAAAACTGAGCTTTAATCTTCCATTGGGTAACTGTAGAAGGGCTATAGTACTGGATATTTATAGTCAGAATTGTAAAGAGATGGTTTTTAAAGTAACAGTAACAGTCATTACTTTCAAGGCTCTGGTGTGTGGCTGAATGTGACATTTTTTCTTTCCTGTTGAATTTTGTTGGCTGTTTGGGATCCCATGAGCTTGAACTCCATTTAAATGATCTCTAAATCATTTTTTAAAGATTTTATTGGGGAATTGGGGGAGGGGAACAGCTTTGTGGAATCAGGGAAGGGGAACAGACAAGTTGCTATCCTTTTATTCTTCAGTCTAGTTGTGGAGGACATCGCTTCACTGACCCATGTTGGTATTATCATTGTGCTCTTCCTGGGTGAGGCAGTCACTTGTGGGCCATTGGACGGCCACTCATGGTGGATCATGGCAGCTCACAAAAGCTCATGCCCGCTGCCAGCCAGCCCCACTGCAGCCTACACCATTGCCGGCGACTAAGGGCAGCTCAGCTCCAGGTGGAGCTGTTGTTCACCATCTTAGCTGTAGAGGGTGCAGCGTCACTGGCCCTCATGTGGGATCCGAACCAGGGACCTCCTGCTCAGAGCTGGCAACCCAAGCCAACTCCTAACCAACACACCACTCAGCGGGCCCAGTTTCCCCATTTTTAAACATCTTACATACATGATTTGTCAAAACTAAGAAGTTAACACTGACACATTACAATTATCCAAAGTCCATACTTTATTCACTTTCCTTTGTTTATACCTAATGTCTTTTTTTGTTCCAAAATGCTATTCAATATACCACATTTCATTTGGTTGTTGTGTCTTAATCTTTTCTGACCTGTGAATAGTTTCTTCAGTCCTTCATTGTTTTTTATGACACTCATAGTTTTGAAGGATACTGGTATTTTTTGGAATGTCCCTTAATTTGGATTTGTCTGATTTTTAAAAAATAATTAGGCTGATGTTATGGGTTTTAGGGGAAAATACCATGGAGGTGAAATGTCCTTATCATATTTAAGGGTAACCTGATGAGGGCCAGCCGAGTGGCGCATTGGTAAAGAGCTGGCTTGGGACGCCAGAGGGCCCTGGTTCAGATCCCACTTATGAGGGCCAGTGATACTGCCCTCCACAGCTAAGATGCTGAACAACAGCTCAACCTGGAGCTGGGCTGCCCTGAGTCGCCAGC
>NW_017731667.1:812442-827979 GCF_001890085.2 Hipposideros armiger | reverse complement strand
GCTGATCTGCCTCACCCGGGAAGAGCGCAATGATGGTGTCAACTTGGGCCAGTGAAGCAACATCCTCCACAACTAGACTGAAGAACGAAAGGACAACAACTTCTCTGTTCCCCTCTCCCAATTCCCCAACAAAAATCTTAAAAAAAAAAAAGAGTAACCTGATGAATTATCCCCATGAATTATCACTTGTGATGTTAACCTGGAGAACTTGGTTAAGTCATATTTCTCCACTGTAGTTACTATTTCTGCCTTTTCCTTATTCCACTGTTTTGAAGTGAGCAGCACATACTCCAGTGAGGATGGAGGTTGGAGAGGTTTCATCTCCACCTTCTTGATGAGGGGGCTATCTACATATATTATTTAGAATTCTCCTTTAAAAAAGTTGTGTATCTTCTCCCCCTTTTATCTATCTATCATCTATCTATCTATCTATCTATTCATCTATCATTTATTTATTCAATAATTCATTTTCATCAGGTCATAGTACTATGTTTTTATTTATGCTTTGGTTTAAAACCCAAAACTATCTTATTTTTTGCTCAAATTGTTTCAGTTTTGTTCATTGGGAGCTATTTCAGGTTGGTTCCTGTGTCCCTTTGGCATGGCCCCATACTTTTGGTTTTTGAAGACTTGTTTATTTTCAAATGTTACTTGATTTTCAAAGTTTATCAATATATTTTCTGCTCCATTCCTAGAGTCAGCCATTTATTTAAGGATCCCTGGTTCTTTTAAGAGAATGTTATTTAGAAACAAAGATCTGGGTATTTGGTATGCTTACTGCTGTTGGAAACATATTGTTTTAAAAATATTTAAAATTAGTAGCTACAAAATAGTTAGAGGGGTGTAAACTACAGCATAGAAAATATAGTCAATAATATTGCAACAACTACATATAGTGCCGGATGGGTACTAGTTCGGGGAATACCTGTATAAATTATATAAATGTCTAACAGCTATATTGTACACCTGAAACTAATATTATTAAATGTCAACTGTAACTGAAAAAAAGCAAATAATTAAAACAAATTTTTAAAGAAACTGAAAAGAATAAATTTGTACTTGAAGTCTATCGGATGTGCTATGGTCCCTTTGAATGCCACACTCCCAATGAGTCTTTACTGAACTTTGACCTGATCACATCCTGCAAGTTTTTAAAAAATTAAGTTTTTATTTCTACAAAGATATTTCAATGATACATAAAAATTATGATGGCATAGGTGAGGTTCTTGATATCTCTGATAATTCAAGAACTTGGAGACATTGGTAGTTACTTTAGGATACATAAAAATAATCTGCTTTAGACTGTGAACCTATCACTAATGTGAATAAATAAGTGATTTGATAACAACATATAGCTTTATTTTTTTGTGGACATATACACTGAGTATTTAAAAAGCTGAAGGAGATTTGTGCAACCAGGTTAATTAGGATCAAAATAATTCATGAATGAAATCTTGCTGTCTTGCTATTGGGTATATTACCTAGATATGACATAAGGTTTATAATACTTGTATTATGAAAGTAACATATGCTAATTTCTAAAAATAACAATTCATATGTGTATAGAGCAAAAATGAAAGTTTTCACTAACTGTAATTCCTAATCCCAGTATCCTTCCCCAAAGTAGCTATCATTTACTTTTAACATTTTCCTCTGCATTTGACATATATGTGTGTATGCTTTCACATGAATATTTGTTTTACAGGAGTAGGGTCATAATATTCTGCAACTTTTAGTACTTATTTATCAATATATCTTAGAGATATCTCCATTTCAGCACATGTAGCTCTAGAATATCTTTAAAATAAATTTATAAAATTTTATTTTATGGATATAACATTATTTATTTAAATAGCCATCTACTCGTGGACATTTGGGTTATTTCCAGGTTTTTTTAAAGATATTAGTATAAAATACATTTGCATATGCTTGTAACAGATTCCTAAGAATAGAATAGGTGAGTCAGAGTATATGCATTTATGATTTTAATAAATACAACCCAAAATGACCTACCAAATTCCTAACAATTCTCATTTCTTAGAGTATATGGGTGTTGCTCTCCCCACATTCTTATGAATACCAAATATTATCACTTTTGCTGAATTTAAAATCTAAAAATATATTTTATTTTGGTTTGATTTCCATTTCTATAATGATTAGATTGATGCTGTTTTCATATGTTCATATGCTATTTACATCACTTCTTCTTTGAATTGCTGATTCATATATGCTGTGATTTTACTTTCTATTTATTTGTATGACATATTTATATACTGTTGACAATAATACTTTATATTTTATACACATCTCACTCATTTGCTCCAACATTATTATTTTCATTTATTTTTAGAGTTAAATTTATTAGGGTGGCAATGGTTAGTAAAATTACATAGGTTTCAAGTGCACAATTCTATAATACATCATCTATATATCACATTGTATGCTCACCATCCAGAGTCAGTTTTCCTTCTATCACCATATATTTGGCCCCATTTACAGTTTTCTACCATCCTCCCTCCCCCTCCTTACCCTCTGGTAACCACTAAACTGTCGTCTGTGTCTATGAGCCTTTGTGTCTTTATTTCTTTGTCTTGTTCCTTTGTTGCTTTCAGTTTTGTACCCCACATATGAATGAAGTCATATGGCTCTCTATTTTTTCTGCCTGACTTATTTCGCTTAGCATAATAATCTCAAGATCCATCCATGTTGTCCCAAATGGCACTATTTCATCTTTTCTTACGGCAGAGTAGTATTCCATTGTGTATACATACAGTCATCTATGGAAGGACACTTTGGTGGTTTCAACGTCTTGGCTACCTTAAATAAAGCTGCAATAAACCTTGGAGCACATGTATCTTTATGGATAAATGTTTTCAGGGTTTTTTGGTAGATACCCAGGAGAGAGATTGCTGGGTCATAAGGTAATTCTATTCTTAATTTTTTGAGGAACCTCCACACTGCCTTGCATAGCGGCTGCACCAATCTGCATTCCTACCAGCAGTGTGGGAAGGTTCCTTTTTCACCACAGCCTCTCCAACACTTGTTATTTTTTGTCTTGTTGATAGCCATTCTAACTGGTGTGAGGTGATATCTCATTGTGGTTTTCATTTGCATTTCTCTGCTGATTAGTGATGTTGAGCATTTTTTCGTATGTCTATTGGCCATCTGTATGTCCTCTTTGGAGAAATGTCTATTCAGGTCCTCTGCCCATTTTTTAATTGGATGTTTTCTGTTTTTGAGTTGTATGAGTTCCTTATATATTTTGGATATTAGCCCCTTATCAGAGGCGTTGTTTGCAAATATCTTCATCCATTCAATTCATTACCTCTTTGTTTTGATGATGGTTCCTTTTGCTATGCAGAAGCTTTTTAGTTTGATATAGTCCTATTCATTTATTACAGCTTTTACATCCCTTGCTTTTGAGGTCAAATTAATAAAATCCTCTTTGAATCCAAGGTCCATAATTTTCGTACCTATGCTTTCTTCTATGCAGTTTATTGTTTCAGGTCTTACGTTTAGGTGTTTGATCCATTTTGAGTTAATTTTGGTACATGGTGACAGACAGCAGTCTAGTTTCATTCTTTTGCAAGTTACTTTCCAATTTTCCCAGCACCATTTATTGTACAGGCTTTCTTTTTTCCATTGTATGTTTTTGGCTCCTTTGTCAAAAATTATCTGTCCATATTTATGGGGGATCATTTCTGGATTTTCAATTCTATTCCATTGGTCTGTCTGTCTGTTTTTCTGCCAATACCATATGTTTTGATTATTGTTGTTCTGTAGTACAAGCTGAAGTCAAGGAGTGTGATACCTCCAGCTTTATTCTTTATTCTTAAGATTGCTTTGGCTATTCGGGATCTTTTTGATTGCATACAAATCTGATGATTTTTTTGTTCTATTTCTTTAAAAAATGCCATTTGGGTTTTGATGGGGATTGTACTAAATTTGTGTGTTACTTTGAGTAATATGACCATTTTAACCTTGTTGATTCTTCTAATCCATGAATATGGAATGTCTTTCCATTTTTTGTGTCTCTTCAATTTCTTTTAAAAATGTCTTATAGTTTTCAGTGTATAGGTCCTTCACATCTTTTATTATGTTGATTCTTAGATATTTTATTCCTCTTGTGGACTTGCAAAAGGAGTTATTTTTTATTTCTTTTTCTGAGGTTTCATTGTTAGTATATAGGAATGCAATGGACTTTTGTACATTGATTTTGTAGCCAGCAACTTTACTGTATTCATTTATTGTTTCTAATAGCTTTTTGGTGGAGTCTTTAGGGTTTTCTATATAAGGAATCATGCCATCTGCAAAAAATGACAACTTAACTTCTTCATTCCCAATTTGGATGCTCTTTATTTCTTTCTCTTGCTTGATTGTTCTGGCTAGAACTTCTAATACTATGTTGAATAACAGTAATAATTGGGATTGACCCTGGCTTGTTTTTGAGCACAGAGCAAAAGTCTTCAGTTTTTCACTGTTAATTATAACATTATCTGAGTGTTTGTCATGTATGGTCTTATTATGTTAAGATATTTTCCTTTTGTACCCATTTTATTAAGTGTTTTAATCATAAATTGATGTATCTTGTCAAATGCTTTTTCTGCATCTATTGATATACTCATATGATTTTTGTCCTTTATTTTGTTTATGTAGTATATCGCATTGATCAATTTGCATATGTTGAACCATCCTTGTGCTCCTGGGATGAACTCCACTTGGTCATGATGTATAATCTTTGTAATGCATTGTTGTATTCAATTTGCTAGAATTTTGTTTAGGGATTTTACATCTGTGTTCATTATAGATATGTGTCTGTAGTTTTCTTTTTGTGTGTTATCCTTACCAGGTTTTGGTATCAGGGTAATGTTGGCCTCATAAAATGAGTTAGGGAGTATTGTCTCTTCTTCAATTTTTTGGAAATGTTTGAGTAGGACAGGTATTAGATCCTCTTTGAATGTTTGGTAGAATTCACTATCGAAGCCATCTGGTCCTGGACTTTTGCTTTTAGGAAGATTTTGGATGACTGATTTAATTTCCTAACTCTTGATTGGCCTACTTAGATTTTGCAACTCTTTATGATTCAGCCTAAGAAGGCTATATGTTTCTAAGAACATGTCCATTTCTTCTAGGTTGTTGAATTTGGTAGTATATAGTCATTCATAGTATTCTTGGATAATGCTTTGTATTTCTGTGGCATCCATGGTAACTTCCCCTCTTTCATTTCTGATTTTGTTTATTTGTGTCTTTTCTCTTTTTATGTTAGTGAGTCTAGTGAAGGGTTTGTCAATTTTATCAATCTTTTCAAAGAACAATTTCTTTGTTGCATTATTTTTTTTCTGTTGTCTTTCTGTTCTCTATTTAATTTAGTTTTACTGTGATTTTTATTATTTCCTTCCTTCTGCTGACTTTGGGTTTCATTTATTCTTTTTCTAGTTCTTTAAGGAATAATGTTAGCTTGTTTACCTGTGATTTTTCTTATTTGTTCATATAGTTCTGTAATGATATGTTTTCTTCTTATTATTGCTTTCACTGCATGCCAATAATTTTGATAGGATGTATTTTCATTCTCATTTGTTTCTATGTATTTTTTAAGCTTTACTCTTATTTCTTCTTTGACCCAGTCATTCTTTATTTACTTTTATTTTTATTTATTTATTTTTAGCTGAGCCATCCTGCCACCTGTTGGCAGCACAGTGGCAGCTCAGCTCGAGACAGGAATTGAATTGCTGTTCCTCAGAGCTCGCACTCTTGAGAGAGCTCTTAACCAACTGAGCCACTAGGCCGGCTCAAACCAGTCATTCTTTAAAAGCATGTTGTTTAATCTCCACATATTTTTGGTTTTGCCGCCTTTCTTCTTGCAATTGATATCCAATTTCAAAGCCTTGTGATCAGAGAATATGCTTGGTATGATTTCAATCTTTTTAAATTTGCTGAGGCTAGATTTATTTCCCAATATATGGTCTATCTTTGAGAATGTTCCATGTGCACTAGGAAAGAATGTGTAGTCTGGTGTTCCAGGATGAAGTGCTCTATAAATGTCAATTGTGTCCATTTCACCTAATGTGTCATTTAGGGCTGATATTTTCTTACTTATTTTAGTTTGGATAACCTATCCATAGCTGTCAATGATGTATTAGGTCACCTCCTACAATTGTGTTTCTGTCCATTTTTCCCATTAGTTCTGTTAGTAGTTGCTTTGTATATTTTGGTGTTCCCTGATTGGGGCCATATACAGGATATGCCAAAAAAAAAAGATATACACATTTTAAGAAATGAAAAAAAACTGTATTAATTGTAATATTCAATATATATATATATATATATATATATATATATATATATACTGATAACAGAAGATGAATATTAGCCATGTTATACTTCTGCAATTACAAGAGATCCTCAAAGTGATTGCCATCAGTGCCCAGACACTTCTGGTTACTGCAAACTACTGCTTGAGCATAGATAACATCTTTTAAAATATGTATACATGTTTTGGCACCCCCGGTATATCGATATATCGATGAGTATTATCTTATCTTGTATTGTCCCCTTTAGCATTATGAAATGCCCACCTTTGTCTCATGTTACCATTTTTATCCTTTAGTCTGTTTCATCTGATATAAGTATGGTTATGCCTGCTTTTCTCTGGTTACCATTTGCTTGGAGTATCGATTTCCACCCTTTCACTTTAAGTCTATATTTGTCCTTGTTCCTGAGATGTGTCTCTATGAGGCAGCATATGGTTGGGGTTTCTTTTTATTCAATCTACTAATCTGTACCTTTCTATTGGTGAGTTCAGTCCATTTGTATTTAGGGTAATTATTGATATATGAGGATTTCCTATCATTCTATCTTGTTTTTTGGTTGCTTGTTGTTTCCATGGATTCTGTGCCTTTCTGCTGCTGTCTGATATTTTAGTGTGGTGGTATTCTATGATTTTTCCCTTTTTTTATATTATATATCTCATTTCCAGATTTTGTTTTTGAGTGGTTACCATTAAGTTTTTGTAAAATAAAGTCTCATATATACAGTTTTCCTTTTCCTTCAACATGTTTCTTATCTCCATTCCCCTGTGCAAATTCAGACTTTTACTCTCTTCCCTTTTGTGGTTTTGTTGTCACAAGTTATCTCTACTTATGCTGTGAGTTGATTTTTGAGTTGCAGTAACAAGTTGTCTTTTTCCTCTCTTTCTCCTTTTTTTAGTGTTTTTCTTCTTTACCCTGTACGTTATGTTTAAGTGTATAGTGCCCTATTCTGTGTAGTGGTTGCCATTTCCTCCTTCTGTCTGTCTGTTCATGATATTTCTCATGGTTTTGTATCTTTTGATTTTTTGTTTCAGGTCCAATAGCTTCCTTCAGTATTTCCTGTAATACAGGTCATTTGTTAGAAAATCCCCTCAGCTTCCATATGTCTGGAAAGGTCTTTATTCCTCCTTCATATCTACATGATATCTTCACTGGATATATTATTCTTGGCTCATGATTTCTCTCTTTCAATAGTTTGAATATTTGATTCCACTCCCTCTGGTTTATAGAGTTTCTGCTGAAAAATATGATAATAATCTAATGGGTTTTCCTTTGTAGATTATTGTCTTCTTTTCCCTGGCTGTGTTGAGAATTCTTTCCTTGTCATTCATTTTTGACAGCTTCAATACAGCTTCAAGTATCTTGAAGAAGGACTGTTGGGATTCAGGTATTAGTTGTTCTTCTTGCTTCTTGGGTTTGAGGATCGAGTTCTTTCCACAGGTTTGGGAAGTTCTCATCGACTATTTGTTTGAATATACTCTCTGTTCCTTTTCCCCTTTCTTCTCCTTCTGGTATACCCATTATTCTTATGTTGCTCTTTCTGATGGGGTCAGAAAGTTCTTGTAGAGTTCATTCACTTCTTTTAACTCTCAAGTCACTCCCTTCTTCTATCTGTGTCATTTCCAGATTTCTATCTTCTATATCACTACTTCTTTCCTCCATCTCATCAGCTCTATTACCCAAGCTAGCTATTTCATTCTTCATTTCTTTTGCTGAGTTTCTCTACTCCAGAATTTCTATTTGGTTTTTTTTTTTAATCTCTTTGGTAAAATGTTCATTTTGTTCATTGATTGTGTTTCTGAGTTCATTAAACTGCTTATCTGTGTTTTTAGGCATCTTGTTGAGTTTTTTCAGAACTATAATCTTGAATTCTCTGTCATTTAAGTCACATATTTCCATGTTTTTAAGTTCATTTCCTGTAGAGTTTTTATTTTCTTTCTGAGCTTCCTTGTTACCTTGGTTATTCATGGCAATTAATTAATTATTATTTATCTTCCTGGGCATCTATGGGAGTGGGTTCTGCAGCAGGTTGATATGAAGAGGTCTTTCTTTGGCTTTCCAGTAGGTGTTGCTGGAATGTTTTATTTTCTTTCCTGCTGCAGTCTTTTATTTTCGCTCTTGCTGTAGCATTTTATTTTCTCTTGCACTGTTCCTGCTTCTCACGCAATAGGGGATTCCCTAGAAGGTGGACTTTGCTTCTATGAGCTGGTCACCTGGGTCTTAGGGCACTGTCTGCATGGGAGGATGTGGAGGGCGATAGAGTTCTGAGCTTCTGAAATCCCAGAGCTGCCCTTGGAGCCCGATTCAGAGCCTGTGTGTCTGGGTGGCTCTGGTTGCCCCTGCGGGTATCCACCCAGAAACGTGTGGGCAGGATGGGCTGTGATAGGTGGCTGGTGTGTTTGTAGCTCTGAGCAATGGTGACTACAAGCCCACAGCTGTCTTGCCCCTACAGTTCCTTCCTTTTCACCAGAATTAGTTACGCTGTGAATCTGTGGATGTAGGACCATCTCTTCAGTTTCAGAGTCATATATATCCTGCTCTTTAATCTGACACTGCTACCGTTTTTTCTGGAGCCTGCTTCTAACCCTCTGAGGGTGGGGATGAGGTGAGCTGTGGGACGGTAGGAAGGGGAGGCAGCAAGGCTCCATGTCTTTGTTTCCTGCCTGACAGTGAAGGCTTAAACCACCATTCTCACCCTTCTGTATTTGGTCTTTGCTCCAAGGTCTCTGCCAGAAGTGCTGGGTTCAGCCGTATTATATGCTGATTCATCAGGCAGGACTGTGGGCCACAGGAGGTGCACCTGCAGCCTGAATGTTTCCTTCTCCCGAGACTACAGTGAGTTTTGTCTGCATCCTGCAGTGCACTGTCTGCATCTCTGTAGTTCCTCCTTTCCTCCTCACCTGCTCACCCAATTTGCCCACCTTCAGGTGATTTGATGCATGGATCTCTCTGACGTGCTTGTGTGTTGCATAGGGAATACTTTGTTGAATTATAGCTATTCAATTTTTTGTTACATAAAATTTTTTGTACCATCATATGTTTAAAAACAAATGATAAAATTATTTTACAATACAAAAAGCAAGTACCTAAATGTAAACAAATAAAATTTTGAATAAAAAAATTAAAACAAAAGGTTTTTTTTCCCTGAAAGTTTGGGCCAAAAACATCGATGCACATTATACACAGGAGCACATTGTCCATGGCAAAATATGGTATATGGTTGAGCAAATAAATACACATGGGTATACTAATATACATTTATATAGATATATCTACAGTATCTATAGATCTATCATCTAGATAAATCTATCTATCTATCTATGTTTTTTATTTATAAGTATTCATATCAATATTAAGCAAAAAATTGATTCTTACTAATGTCTGTATCTCTAATTCATTACCACACTCACTTCACAAGTGAGAAACTTGACTCCCACCAGCTGCCATTATTTGTTTAATTGTTCAATTCCAGTATATATGTACAGTGATATAAAAATTGTTAACCCATACCCTCAAGGGAAACTATCAGTGAGAGTACAGTGGTTATATACAGTTACTTTTGCTTTTAGTTTTACCACCTTCACTCATTTCCAAATTTATTAAGTCAGCATCATTTTCCTGATACATTTCAGTGAGCTTGATTCATATGTTTGTAATACAGCTACAATGCTTTTTCACTATCTGCTTTACGTTACGAGATTCCTTGACCTCCTAAATGATTTTTATTAATTTGCATATATGAAGGTTCATCTTTTCTGCTGTAGAGATTTATGGTCTTGGTAAATGCAGTCATATATCCACCATTAAAGTATCATACATAATATTTTTCCAGCCCTAAATACTCCCTGTGCTTCATTTATTCAACCCATTCCCTTCTCCTCAAGCCCCTGGTCACCACTGATTTGTTATAATTACTGTAGTTTTATTTTCCAGAATTTATATAGCTAGAATGATATAGTATGTAACCTTTTCAGAATGGCTTCTTTTATTTACAAATATGCATTTCTGAGTTATCCATGTGTTTGTGTGGCCACAGAATTAATTGTTTATTTTATTGCTGAATATTATTCCATTGTATGCCAATGTTTGTTTATCTGTACACCTATTGAAGAACATCTTAGTTGTTTCCAGTTTTTGGTAATTATGAATAAAGCTGCTATAAACAGTTGAATGCAGGATTTTTTTTAGTAGACATGAGTTTTTGAATCAGTTTGGTAAATACCTGGGAGCGTAATTGCTAGATCATGTGGTAAGAGTATGTTAATGTTTAGGAGAAAATGCCAAACAGTCTTCAAAAGTGGCTGTTTCATTTTACATTCCTACCAACAATGAATGAGTGGGTTTTTTTGTTTTGCTTTCGTACCAGCATTTGGAATTGTCAGGTCATTGTTTTTGTTTTTGTTTTGTTTTTATTTTATTCATTCTAATAGGTGTGTAGTGTTCAATCATTGTTTTCGATTTCAATTCCCTAATGACAAATGACAATGACAATATTTCATTTGCTTATTTTACAGCTGTATGCCTGTGTTGGTGAGGTGTCTGTTCAGATCATTTTGCTGTTGTTAACTGGATTTCCTTTTATCATTGAGTTGTAAGGGTTCTTTGTATATTTTGAATAAGTTCATTATCTGTTGTTTTGAAAATATTTTCTGCCAGTCTATGGCTTGTCTTTGAGGGAAGAGAACATTTTGTTTCAAAATTTTAATAAAGCCAAAAATAATTTTTTTCTTTCATGAATCATGGTTTTGCTGTTGCATATGAGAAATTCATCACCAGAAGAGATTGGGCATGTTTAGGGTGGTATGGCCATGGACAAAAAAGCAAAACAAACAAATAAACAAAAAACCTCATCATCAAACTCAATGTCATGTGATTTTCTTTTATGTTTTCTTATGGAATGTTTTATAGTTTGGCATTTTATATTTAGGTTATGGACTGTTACGTTTTGTGTACAGTTTAATGTTTGTGTCAGGTATTTTTTGTTTGTTTTTCATGTGGACATCTAATTGTTCCTGCAATATTGTTGAAATGACTTTCCTTGCTCCATTGAATTGCTTTTGGCTTTTGGCAAAATATAAGTTGACTATATTTGTGTGGGTCAACTTCTGGGCTCTCCAATATGTTCCATTTAGTTATCTATGTGCTTATTTTTCTTCCATATCACATTCTCTTGATTATTTGGTTAGTGTTTCTTTATAATACATCTCGAGATCAAGTAGACTGAATCCTCCAGTATTGTTTTACTTCTTCAGTATGGTGTTGGCTATTATGGGACTTTTGCCATTCTAGATAATATTAGAATAAGTTTGATGATATATGAAAAATAGCTTACCAAGATTTTGAATGGAATTGAGGTGCATATATATACCTAATAGGAAAAAAATTGATATCTCATCATTATTGTACTTTCTTATCCATGAATACAGCATTATCTTTCTATTTGTTAAGATCTTGGTTTTGTAGTTCTCCACAGAGATCTTGTACACACTTGCTTACATTTATGAATTTATGCTTATGAATTTCAATTTTTGGGTGCTATTGTAAGTTGATTTTTTTTCATTTTTAAAAAGCTTTAGAATGTTGGCTTTTATTAACATTATTAATATAACTAACATTGCCAAAGTCCAAGGAAACATATAAACACCTAATACGTAACAGATCATCAATAGCTCTCTTTATGTTTTTTCTTTATTTTATGGCTTTAAAGGTAGTCATATTTCAATTATTACCTGACAGAGATATCTATTATTGTCTCTGAGGGATACTATCTATAAGAAAAGTAAAACCCATTATGTTATCAGCATATTCATCAACAGAGGCAAGCTAAGATGAATTGTGATGTATTCATTTATATATTGCCTATAATGGACTTTAAAACACATCAGTGTTACATTTACATTTTTAAAATTTTTTATTAGATTTATTGGGGTGACATTGGTTAGTAAAATTATATAGGTTTCAAGTGTAAATTTCTATGATATGTCATCTATATATTGCATTGTGTGTTTACCACTCTGAGTAACTGCTCCTTCTATCACCATATATTTGACCCCCTTTCCCCTCTTTTATCACCACCCCCACTTACCCTCTGGTAACCACTAAACTGTTGTCTGTGTCTATGTGTTTTTGTATCTGTTTGTTTGTCTTGTTCATTTGTTGCTTTCTTTACTGGGTAACTAATCAATGAGCTATAACCTGAGGTATGCAGTATAGCAGAACCTAATTAAGAATTTGAAAATTCCAACTCTATGACAGAAGACTCATTAATTAAGATAAGAAATGCAAGGAATGATTTTACTGTCTTTATAACTTTATTGACATATAAAAGTTGTATATACTTAAGGTATATAATAGAATGTTTTACTAAACATATATAGTGAAAAGATTACCAAAATACAGCTAATTAACATATCCATCATATAATATACACATATTATCATTTTGTTATTGTAGGGCAAACACTTGAGATCTACTTTCTTAACAAATTTCAAGAATACAATACATTATTATTAACTATACTCACCATGATGTAATGCTGTACATTAGGTCTCCAGACCTTATTTATCTTATAATTGATCATTTGTACCCTTTGACCAGCATCTCATTATTTCCCCCACCCTCCAGCTTCTGGTAATCACTGTCTACTCTCTGCTACTATGAGTTTGGCTTTTTAGATTCCACATATAAGTAAGATTATGCAGTATTTGTCTTTCTGTATCTGGCTTATTTCACTTGGGAAAATGACCTCCAGGCTCAACCATGTTGTCCCAAATGGCATGATTTCCTATTTTATTTCTTTCTTTTTCTTTTCTTTTTTCTTTTTTTTTTTTTTGCTGATCACAAGCTGAAGATTTTTTGTCTTAAGAGAGGTGACCCAAGGAAGCTTAATGAGGGAGTGGGAATTAAGAGAGGAAAGGGAGGAAGGTCAATTAAGTGTACAATAGTGAGCAGGTTGCTTATATAGGCAACTGGGGCTCAATCTTGCTGGTGCCTCTCTGGGACCCTGTGTTATTCACCCCTCAGAACTGCTCCGGTGAGGGGTGAGGAAGCTGGAGTATTTATTCAGCAACTCCCATCCAGTAATGTGCTGGTAAACCAGCTTTCTGGGAGAATGAAGAATGTCCCAGTTTGTAGTGTTTGCCAAATACCATGATGTAAATATTCCCACCATGGCTGATTCTAAGTTACCAATGATTTCACAATGGGTTTGCAAATTTTCTGAATATGTAAGAGTCAGGATCTCCACAGCAAGTACCACTGCTCCAGCACACCCCTGCTCTCATTCTGCATTAGTTGAGGGTTATTTCTGGGAAGCTAGGTACTTAAGATCTGTCTGCACACATGGTGGCCAGCTGAGCAGGCTTCAGAGGACAGAGATCACCCTATGATCAAGATTTCCTATTTTCTATTTTATAATGCTGAAGATTATTTCAATATATATATATATATATATATATATATATATATATATTCTCCAAAAAATGTATACACATGATTTACCACATTTCCCCATGTATAAGAAACACCCTTTTTCAAAAAATTTGGGATCTAAAAACTGAGTGCGTCTTATACAGCGATTATAATTTTTTTACTTGCATTTCCCACAAGTGATGAGGAGTTGTATGAATTTTATGATGAATAAAACTTGAGTGCATGGACTTCCAGTAAGATGGCAGAATAGACAGACGCTGTGCCAACTACCTCCCAGGATCACACCAAAATTATAAATAATTTATAAGATATTCAACCTCAGAAGTTCCCTGGACCCTAGATGAGCAGAACCTCTAAATGAAGGACGTAAAGAGGAGGCCACATCAAGTCCAGCAGGAGGGGAGGAGACGAGAGAGGGCAAACCCCGTGAGGGTCACCTCAGTGGTGGGGAGGCTTCTCCGGTTGGGGGGAAGACCCTCCGGCCCCACACCACGCTCACCACCTGAGAGTTACGTTGCCAGGAAGAGGAGTTCTACGATAACTGGAAGTAGAAAATAGTGAGGACCCTCTTTGCTTGGCTCGGTGAGGCTGGGGGTGGCTGGAGAAACAGTGAAGCTGGCAAACTGACTCACTCGCTGGTGAGCCCTCACCCGGTTCCTGGTGGAGGGAGTGGCTTTGTGAGTGGGGCCCAGGAGACTCCGGGAAGGACTGAACTGAGTGCCTTTGGTACGAGAGCTGGAGGTTTTTGGAACCATTGTTCCCCTGGTGTGGAGCTAGCACACGAGTAGTGCATAGGAGGCCGCCATTTTTTCAGGGCTGGGCACTCCCACAGAGGCTCAGGTCTGGGACTGCATTGGTCTGCTAGAATTGGCACAGGAGTGCGTGCGTGCGTGCATACATGCGTGCGTGCGTGCATGCACATGCGGCCTTGGATCCCCAACCTCCATACTGTTTGTGCTGCATAGCCAGGGAAACGCCGGGCAAGTGCACTCTGATTACAACAGACTGCTTATTGAACCCCCAAGTGCATCACTCGCCTTAAGTCCCTGATTTCCGCACTGCCCGTGCAGAGTTGTCTTGGTGGCAATTGGCTGTCGAGCTGCTCGGTCTGATGTTTGACCAGCTGATTGGGACAGGCTGAGACAGGGAGTTTTCCTGGGATTGTAGGGCTGCGAGCTTTGCACCTGTGTTATTCAGCCCGGGCTTTTCAGGTGTTTGTGTGGGTTGGCTGCTGATGCAGGAGTGCATGCTGCTATGACTTGGTGGGGGCCACTGAACACACCCTGTGGTGCCTTGGGGGCCTGCCCTACCCACGTAAAGCTGTGTTGCTATGGGCACCCTGAGCCCCTGGTCCCTAGCTCCTACCTCTGCAGGACACAGAGGGGTTTTTTTCAGCAGCAGACAGCCCGCAACAACCTGTGAGGATTTTTTGTGGTGAGCACAGTTCCAGAGAACACAGCAACTAATTGTGGGAAGCTTACTTCAAGTCTAGAGAGAGGTCGGCACATGACGCACTGAGCCCTTACCCCCAGCAGCTGCTGCTGAGTCACCCAAAATCTCTCTATTGCTGAGCAAGTGGTCTGCAGATTAAAGCGGGCAGAGAGCCCCTCCTTTTTTTCTCTCTCTCTTTTTCCTTTTTTCTCTTTTCTCTTTTTTTTTCTTTTTTATTTTTTCTTTCTAGGTGATCTAATACATCGAAGCAATCAGAGCGACAGTCAGAATGAAGAAACAAAGAAACATGCCCCAAGTGAAATATCAGAAGAAACCTCAAGAAATGCAACTAAATGAAACAGAGGTA
>NW_017731667.1:810153-811542 GCF_001890085.2 Hipposideros armiger | reverse complement strand
ACTTTAAATATGAATGGATTAAATGCTCCAATCAAAAGACGTAGAGTGGCTGAGTGGATAAGAAAACAGGACCAATGCGTATGCTCTTTACAAGAGACTCATCTCAGATCAAACGACACACACAGGCTGAAAGTAAAGGGATGCAATAAGATATTTCACGCAAATGGAAATGAGAAAAAAGCGGGAGTAGCAATACTTATTTCAGACAAAATAGACATTACAATGAAATCTACAATAAAAGACAAAGAAGGACAATACATAATAATAAAAGGATCAATTCAACAAGAGGACATAACCCTAGTAAACATCTATGCACCCAACATAGGAGCTCCTAAATATATAAAACAGATTTTAACAGACATAAAAACAGAGATCAACAGCAATACTATCGTAGTAGGGGACTTCAACAGTCCGTTGTCACCAATGGACAGATCGTCTAGACAGAAAATCAACATGGAAACAGTGGCCTTAAATGACACTTTAGAACAGCTGGATTTAATTGATGTTTTTAGAACATTTCACCGCAAAGCAACAGAATATACATTCTTCTCAAGTGCACATGGAACATTTTCCAAGATAGATCACATGTTAGGACACAAAACCAGTCTCAATAAATTGAAGAAGTTTGAAATCATATCAAACATCTTCTCTGACCACAATGCTATAAAACTAGAAATCAATTATAAAAAGAAACCTGGAAAGCACACAAACACATGGAAGCTGAATAACATGCTATTAAATAGCGACTGGGTCAAAACTGAGAATAAAAAGCCGGCCAAGTGGCGCGATTGTAAAGAACTGGCTTGGGACGCCAGAGGGTCCCGGTTCAGATACCACATATGAGGGCCAGTGACACTGCCCTCCACAGCTAAGATGTTGAACAACAGCCGGACCTGGAGCTGGGCTGCTCTGAGTCACAGGAGACGGCATAGGCTACAGCCCCTGTGGCAGTGGGTTGCCATGGGTTACTGTGGGTAGCCAGCAGCCAGTGTGAGTGGGCAGCAGCCGCTGTGTACAGCCTTCCAGAAGCCAACGACTGTTCTGCCTCACCTGGGAAGACTGCAATGATGGTGCTAGCTTGGGCCAGTGAAGTAACATCCTCCACAACCAGACTGAAGAACAAAACGATAGCAACTTGTCTGTTCCCCTTCCCCCAATTCTCCAGCGCTGTTCCCATCCCCCCAATTCCCCAATGAAAATCTTTGAAAAAACAAAACAAAACAAAACAAAACAAACAAAACTGAGGTTAATGAAGAAATCAAAAGCTATCTCAAGACAAATGACAATGAAAACACAACAACTCAAAATCTATGGGGTGCAACGAAAGCAGTCCTAAGAGGAAAATTCATAGCATTGCAGGCCTATCTAGAGAAACAAGAACAAGCTCAT
>NW_017731667.1:799406-806893 GCF_001890085.2 Hipposideros armiger | reverse complement strand
TACAGCTGAAACTAAATTCTAAACAATGTGTATTTCATAATAAAATATAATTTAATAAAAAAAGTTGAGTTCAATAACTTTATGTAATACACTTTTTTCAAATTTCATGCCCCAAAATTAAGGTGCGTCTTATACATGGGGAAATATGGTATATTCATCACTTGTCATTGGTGTATATTGAGTATTGCAATTTTAATACAGTTTTTTTCCTTTCTTAAAATGTGTACAAGGGCCAGCCGAGTGGCTCATTTGTTTAAGAGCTCACTCAAGAGTGCGAGCTCTGAGCAACAGCGGTTCGATACTTAGCCGGAGCTGAGCTGTCAAGAGGTGGCAAGATGGCTCAGCTAAAAAATAAATAAATAAATAATGTGTACCTATTTTTTGGCTTCAAAAAGGTGTGTTTGTGTGTGTGTGTGTGTGTGTGTGTGTGTATGTACAGAGGATGCCAAACATATACACATTTTAAGAAAGGAAAACTGTATTAAAATTGTAATATTCAATATATACAGCTAACACAAAATACATTCAAGTCATGTTAGACTTCTGCAATTACAAGAGGTGCTTAAAATGGTTACCATCAGTGTCCAGACACTTCTGATTATGGCAAACTACTGCTTGAGCAACGTTGACCAAAGTGTCCACTTGTATACATTTTTTGGCACCCCCATTTATCTGTTGACAGCACTTAGGTTGTTTCCATGTCTTGTGTACTGTAAATAATGTTGCAAGAAATATTGGAGTGCAAAATTTTAAATTTCAAGTTCCAATTCTTCATTGCTTGCAAATGGGAAAATAAATAGACTTTTGTATTTTGACCTTGCATCCTGCAACATTTTCAGTTCCTGAAGTTTGTTTTTTATAGATAGACAATCAAATCATGTTATCTGAAAACAAAGACAGTTTTGTTTCCTCCTTTCTAATCTATATACATTTTTATTATTATATTATTATGCTACCTAAGACTTCCAGTATGATGTTGAATAGGAATAGTTAGAGAGGATGTCCTTGCCTTTCCCCAGTCCCAGGGGAAACCCAGTCTATCACTATTGAGTATAATATGAGCTGTAGTTTCTTTAGAGTTGTCCTTTACCAAGTTGAGGAACTTCCTTCCTATTCCTAGCTTGCTAAAAGTTTCTGTTATGAATAAGTGTTGGATTTTGTCAAATGCTTTTTCTGCATCTATGATATGCTCATGTGGTTCTTTTCTTTAGTCAATTGATTAGAAAATGTTGAACAAGCCTTGAATATCTGGGATAAATCCCACTTGGTTGTGGTGTATAGTTATTTTTACACATTGTTGGATTCAATTTACTAATGTTTTGTTGAGGATTTTTGGCCCTATGCTCATGAGAGATATTGGTTTGTAGTTTCCCTTTCTTGCAATGTCTTTTTCTGTTTTTGATAATGTTGGTTAGGGTAACACTAACCTCATAATATGAGTTAATACATATGCCCTCTTGTTCTATTACTGGAAGAATTTTGCAAAATTGAAATTGTTTCCACCTTAAATGTTTGATAAATTCAACAGTGAACTAATTTGAGATCAGTGTTTTCTTTTTTGGAAAGTTCTTAGAAAGTTCGATATAATTATTTTAATAGATACAGGGCTATTTGGGTTATATATTTATCTTTCTGTGGATTTGGGTTGTTTGCATCTTTAAATGAATTGGTTTATTTCATGCAATTTATCCAATTTTGGGCATAGAGTTGTTCAGCGTAATCCTTTGGTTATCCACTTAATATCATTGAAATGAGTCATTATGTTCTCTTTCATATATGATATTGATTATTTTTGTTATCTCTCTGTGTTTCTCAGAATTGGGTTTATTAATTTTATCAATCTTATCAAAGAACAAACTTTTAGTTTTATTGATTTTCTGTATTCTTTTTCTGCTTCCAATTTAATTGATATCTGTATTAGTTTATGTTATTTCTTTTCTTCTTGTTCTCTAGGTTTAAATTACTTTTTCCTCCAGTTTCTTAAGGTTGAAGATTAGATTACTGATTTTATATTTTTCTTATTTTCTAATATATGCATTTAATACTACACATTTCTATTAAAAGCATTGCTTTTACAGTGGTTTTTTCTCTTGCTTTTGCTTTTTTGCTATTGCTGCATCTCAGAAATTTTGATATACTTTGTTTTCATTCTTATTTAGTTCAAAATATTTTTAAATTTGCAATGAAACTTTTTCTCTGACACATGGGGTACTTAAGGGTGTGTTGTCTAATCTCCAAATATTTAGGAATTTTCTCGCTATCATTTTCCTGTTGATTTTTAGTTAATATCATGGCTGAAAACATATTTGTGATTCCAATTTTGAAAAATTTGTTACAGTTTGTTTTATGAGCCAGAATGTAGTCTATCTTAGTGAATGTTCAATGAGAGGTTGAGAAGAATTTGTATTCTGCTGTTGTTGGATGGAGTGTAATATAAATGTTAAGTAGATCATGTTTATCGATGATCTATAGTATTACTGACTTTCTGCCTCCTTGGTCTATCAATTACTAAGTGGGGTGTTGGAGTCACCAAATATAATAGTGGATTTCTGTTTCTTTTCTTTCAGATCTATTATTTTTCCTCATGCATTTTGATATTCTCTTGTTAGGGTCATACATGTTTAGAATTCTATAGTGTACTGGAGAATTGACCCCTTTAACATTATGTAATGTCCTTCTTCATCACTGATAATATTCCTTTTTGGGAAGTCATTTTTTTTCTGAAATTAATATAGCTACTCCAGCTTCCTCTTGATTAGTGTCAAAATAGTATATATTCTCCATCACTATACTTTTACTTACATGTGGTTTTATTTTGAATGTGATTTTTTTGTAGACAACACCTAATTGGGTTTATTTTTGTATTCATTCTGATAATCACTTTTACTTCATGTATTTAAACAATTCACATACAAACTGACTATAGATGTAGTTGGGTTTAATATGTATAATGATGGTAACTGTTTTCTATTTCCTTTATTTGTTCTTTGTTTCTTTTTCTGCCTTCTCTGAATGTAATTGAGCATTTATTATTTCATTTTATCTTCTCTGTGTACCAATTATACTTAATTTAATTTTTTTTGTATTGGCTGTTTTAGAGTTTATAATATACTTTTTTAATAGACTATTTTTTATAGCAGTTTTAGGTTCACAGAAAATTTAGCAGAGAGTAAAAAGATTTCTCATACACCTCCTGCCCCCACACATGCATAGCTTTCCTCATTATCAACATTCTCCATTGGACTGGTACCTTTGTTTTAACTGATGAACCTACACTGACATTACCTTATCACCCAAAGTGCATACTTTACCTTAGTGTTCACTCTTGGGTTGTACTTTCTATGGGTTTTGAAAAATGTATAATATATATCCACTAATATAGTATCATGTGGAATAATTTTACTGCCCTAAAAGTTCTCTGTGCTCCACCTATTCATCCCTCTTCTCCACCATTCCCTGGAAACCATTGTTTTTTTTAATTATCTGTCTCTATAGTTTTGCCTTTGCAAATATTATAGTGTTGGAATAATACAGTATGTAGCATTTTCTGACTGAATTCTTTCACTTAATGTTAAGCATTTATGTTTTTGCCATCTTTTTATGATTTGATAGCTCATTTCTTTTTGGTGCTAAATAATGTTCCATTATATGGATATACCACAGTTTATCCATTAACCTACTAATGGGCATTGTGGTTGCTTCCAAGATTTGGGCAATTATGAGTAAAGCTGCTATAAACATTCATGTGCAGGTTGTTATGTGGCCATCAGTTTTGAACTCCATTGAGTAAATTCCAAAGAGTTCGTGATTTCTGAATCATATGTGTCTTAGTCTGTCTGGGATGCTATAACAAAGGAGCATAATGGGGTAGCTTATAAACAACAGAACTTTATTTCTTACAGTTATTTTATGACAAAGTTATGTTTCTTGGAGGAAAATTTAACCCTTTGTTTATACGTAATGCTCCACTTTATTCCTGGTAACTTTTCTTTCTCTAATGTTTCTGTTGTATCTGAAATTAATATAGCTACTCCCACTTTTTTGAATAGTGTTAGCATGATACATTTTTTCATCCATTTACTTTCAATCTATATGTGCTTTTATGTTGAATTTTGATTTTTTTGTAAACTACACATATTTGGGTCATGTTTTTTGAAGCACTCTGACAAATTCTGTCTTTGAATTGGCATGTATAGACCATTGTTATTCAAAATTAATTTTCTAATTTTATTTTTCAATTATAGGTGACATTTAATATTATTTATCAGGTGTACAACATAGTAGTTAGACATTTATGTGATTTATGAAGCAATCCCCCCATTAGTCTAGCACCCAACTGGCATTATGCATAGTGTTTACAATATTATTAACTATATTCCTTATGCTGTACTCTACATCCCCAATAACCACCTCACAACCACCAATTATTTGTCCTTCCAACCCCTCTACCTTTCCACCCAGTCCCCAAAACCCACTCCCATCTGGTAAACATCAGTTCAGTCTCTGTATCTAAGTCTGTTTCTGTTGTGTTTGTTTATTTTGTTCTTTAGAGTCCATGTATAAATGAGATTGTGTGGTATTTGTGTTTGCTTGTCTGAGCTATTTCACTTGGCATAATATCCGCAAGGTCCATCCATGTTGTCACAAATGGTAAAATTTTAATTTATTTTATTTTTTTATTAGTTTCAGCTGTATAAAGCAATGTAATAGGTAGACATCTCACCCCTCGCAAAATAATAAACCCCCTCCCCCAATCTATTGTCCCCTCACATTGTATATATCTATTACAATTCCATTGACTCCTATGCCCTATGCTGTACTTCATTACCCGTGACTATATATATATATATATATATATATATATATATATATATATATATAATTATAGTTGATACAATATTATTCAGCTTCAGGTGTACAGCACAGTGGTCAGGTATAAGATTTTATTTTTTATGGTCTAGTAATTTTCCATTTTATAAATGTACCACAATTTCTTCACCCAGTCATCTATTTATGGGCACTTGAGTTGCTTCCATATCTTGGCTATTGTAAATAATGACACAGTGAACATAGAGTTACATATATCTTTTTGAATTAGTGTTTTGGATTTCTTTGGATAAATACCAGAAGTGAAATTGCTGGGTCATGAGGTAGCTCTACTTTTTATTTTTGAGAAGCCGCCAAACTCTTTTCCACAGTGGCTGCACCAATTTGCAATTCAACCTACAGTGCACAAAGTTCTTTCTTCTCCCCATCCTCACCAACACTTATTGTTTGTTGATTTCTTGATGATAGTAATTCTGACAGGTGTGAGGTAATATTTTATTGTGGTTTATATTTTAATTTATGTGATGATGAATGATGTTGAAGATCTTTTCATGTCTATTGTCCATCTGTATGCATTTTTGGAGCAATGTCTACTCAGGTCTTTTGCCCGTTTTAAAAAAGTGGATTTTTTCTTTTTTTTTCAGTGTTTGTTTGTATGAGTTATTTATAAATTTTAGACAGTAATGCTTTATCAGATGTAACATTGGTGAATGTTTCATCACATTCAATAGGTTGTCTTTTTGTTTTGTTGATGGTTTCCTTTGTTGGGCAAAAAAAAATTTTAGTTGATATGAAACTAGAAATGAATTACAAGAAAAAACTGAAAAACACACACACATAAAAGCTAAATAACATGATATTAAACAATAAATGGGTTAATAATGAGATCAAGGAAGAAATAAAAAAGATCTCTTGAGAAAATTAAAATGAAAGCAAAATGATCCCAAATCTATAAGACACAGTGAAAGTAATCCTAAGGGGAAAATTCATAGCAATACAGGCTTACCTCAAGAAACAAGAAAAATCTCAAAGAAAGAATCTAACTTTGCACTTAAAGGAACAGAAAAAAAAACAGCAAACAAAGCCCAAAGTGAGCAGAAGAAAGGAAATAATAAAGATCAGAGTAGAAATAACCAAAATAGAGTCTAAAAACAATACAAGAGACCAATGAGACGAAGAGCTGGTTGTTTGAAAAGATAAACAAAATTGATAAACATTATACCAGACTGGTGAAGAAAAAAAGAGAGGGGACCCAAATAAATAAAATCAGGAATGAAAGAGGAGAAGTGAGAAGTGACACCACAGAAATACAAAGGATTATAAGAAAATATTACAAACTATTATATGCCATCAAATTCGACAATCGGGAAGAAATGGATAAATTCCTAGAAACATGCAATCTCCCAATACTGTATCAAGGAGAAACAGAAAATCTGAATAGACTGATTACAATTAACAAAATCACATCAGTAAACTAAAAACTCCCAACAAACAAAAATCCTGGACCAGATGCTTTCACAGCTGAATTGTATCAAACTTTCAAAAAAAGTGGTAATGCCTATTCTTCTCAAAATATTCAAAAAAAAATTAAGAGGAGAGAAGGCTCCCAAGCTAATAATTGAAGACCATGATCACCCTGATTCCAAAGCCAGACAAAGACATTACAAAAAAAGGAAAATTATAGGCAGATATTCCAGATGAACATAGATGCAAGATTTTAAACATAATATTAGCAAACTGAATTCAGCAAAACATTAAAAAGATCATAGATCATGATCAAGTGGGATTTATTCTTGGGATGCAAGGTGGGTACAACATCCACAAATCAATTAACTTTATACACCATATAAACAAAATGAAAGATAAAATTTATATGGTCATATCAATAGATACAGGAAAAAAAACATTTCACATAATCCGGCAGCCATTTATGATAAAAAAAACTCTCAGCTACTGGGACTAGGGGGTACACACCTCAACATAGTAAAGGCCATATACAACAAACCCACATCTAACATCATACTCAATGGGGAAAAACTAATACTGTTTTCCTTAAGATCAGGGACAAGACAAGGATGCCCATTTTTGCCACTTTTATTCAACATAGTATTGGAATTCCTAGCCACAGTAATTAAATAAGAAAAAGCAATACAAGACATCCATATTGGAAAGGAATAAGTAAAACTGTCATTATTTGCAGAAGATGTGATGCTATATCTAGAAAACCCTAATGATTTCACCAAAAAACTATTAGAACTGATAAATGAATTCAGTGAAGTAGGATACAAAATGAATATTCAAAAATTGGTTTCGGGCCGGCCGAGTGGCAATGGTTAAGAACTGGCTTGGGACGCCAGATGGCCCCAGTTCGGATATCACATATGAGGGCCAGTGACACTGCCCTCCACAGCTAAGATGTTGAACAACAGCTCAACCTGGAGCTGGGCTGCCCAGTCGCCGGCGACTGCATAGGCTGCAGCCCCTGTGGCAGTGGGTTGCCATGGGCTACCGTGTGTAGCCAGCAGTCAGCATGAGCGGCCAGCAGCCGCAGTGAGCGGCCATCCAGAAGTCGGCGACTGATCTGCCTCGCCTGGGAAGAGCGCAATGATGGTGCCAACTTGGGCCAGTGAAGCAACGTCCTCCACAACTAGACTGAAGAA
>NW_017731667.1:729420-799186 GCF_001890085.2 Hipposideros armiger | reverse complement strand
TATATATTCAATAACAGTTAACATACAATATTATACAACATTGGCTTCAGGTGTACAGTGCAGTGATCAAGCCTGTACCCCATCCATAAAGTGGTCTCTCTAACAAGACATGTGACCATCTGACACCCTACAAAATATTTACAACATAATTAATTATATTCCCTGAACTGTCTTTCATATCTCTGTGGCAATATTGTGGTTACTTATTTATGCTGTCTAATCCCTTCCCCTTCTCACTCATCCCCATCCCCCTCCCTAGTAGCAACCATCAGTTTTTCCTATGTATCACTGAGACTATTTCTGTTTACTTTCATTCAGTTTTTTAGATGGCAGCCATTATGGAAATCAGTATGGAGGTACCTCAAAAAACTGGAAATGGAACTACCATATGACCCAGCAAATTCAGTCTTGGGTACCTATCCAGAGAAACCCAAGATGCTAATTCTAAAAATATATATGCACCCCTATGTTTCTTGCAGTGCTATTTACAATAGCCAAGACTAGGAAACAACCGAAATGCCCATCAGTAGACGACTGGATTAAGAAACTGTGGTACATTTATACAATGGAGTATTACTCTGCTATAAAGAAGAATGAAATCATACCACTTGCAATGATGTGGATGGACCTAGAGACTATTATGTTAAGTGACATAAGTCAGTTGGAGAAAGACAAATACCATATGATCTCACTTATATGTGGTTTCATTTTTATACACTAATAACAAACTATCAGAACTAGAAATTTAGAATATAATCCCATTCACAATTGCATAAAAAATACATAGGAATAAATTTAACCAAGGAAGTAAAAGACCTGTACTTGGAATATTATAAGATACTGAAGAATGAAATTGAAGAAGATATAAATAAATGGATAGGAAGATTTAACATCATTAAAATGTTCATACTACCTAAAGCAATCTTTAGGTTCAGTACAATCCCTATCAAAATAACAATGGTATTTTTCACAGAACTCGAACAAATTATCCTAAAATTTTATGAAATCATAAAATCCTCATATAGCCACAGCGACCTTGAGAAGGAAGAGCAAAGTTGGAGGTATCACAATACCTGATATCAAACTATACTTCAAGCCTATTTTAATCAAACCATCATGATACGGACATAAAGACAGGTACACAGATTAATGGAACTGAATAGAGAGCCCAGAAATATAACCATACCTATATGGTCAATTAGTCTCTGACACAGGAAACATGTACACAGAATATACAATTGGGTAAAGACAGTCTATTTAATAAATGATGTGGGGGAAATTGTATAAAACATGCAAAAAACATGAAACTGGACCACCTTTTTACACCATATACAAGAAGAAACTCAAAAGGAACTAAACACTTATATTTAATACCTGAAACCATAAAACTCCTAAAAGAAAACATAGGCAGTAAACTCTCATACATTGCTCTTCATAATATTTTTTCTGATATATCTCCTTGGGCAATGAAAACTAACTAACTAACTAACTAACTAACTAACTAACTAACTAACTAACTAACTAACTAAATGAATAAATGGGACTACATCAAAATTATTATTTATGTAGTTGTATGAATAATCTACCAAACATATTTGTTACTTTTTTTCTACTTGTTATTCTTATTTTGTCTTCTATCCTTTTTCTACTTTCTGTGTTTTTATTTGAGCATTTCATATGATTCTATATTCTCTTCTTTTTTAGCATATCAGTTGTAGTTTGTTATTATTACTATTTTAGTGGTTGCCTTATTTTTTGCAATACACATTTACAACTAATCCAAGTTCACTTTTATATAACACTATACTATTGTACTTCACAGTTAGTGGAGGTACCTTAGAATAAAATACTTCTAATTCTTCTCTTCCTTTCCTTGTATCACTGCTGTCATTTATTTAATTTGTGCATAAGCATACATATTTATGCATAAAATTGAATACATAGTTGCTATTATATTCATTGAACAAACTATTATCAGTTATATCAATTAAGAAAAAGAATTAAAACTTTTATTTTATCTTCTCATGTTTCCCCTATGACACACTCCCAATTGTACCCTGTTGCGATTGTTACCTGTGCTTTTGATGTTATATCTGAGAAATAATTGCAAAGACCAATGTCAAAAAACTTGTCCATGTTTCCTCCTAAAAGTGTTATAGTTGCAGGTCTTAAGTCTTTAATCCATTTCGAGTTTCTCTTTATGTATGGCCTAAATTATGAATATATTTTTGTCTTTTTTTTTTTTTGCACGTTAAAATTCAGTGTTTTCAATACCATTTGTAGAAAAGAGTATCCTTTTCCCATTGTGTGGTCTTGGATCCGTTGTCAAAGATCTGTTGACCATACATGAGGTCTGACAATTCAGTTCATGAACTCATCCTAGAAAAAGTGCTACATACCTCATTGCTGAATATCACTATGGTAACCTTTGAAGTACTCCCCTTGGGAAGCTTTGCACCAATGCGAGTGCCTTGTCCACCCTTCAAAGCCATTTTGGAACTCTTTTTCTGGAATGGCCATCAGAGCTGTCATCATATTACTGTTGATGTTCTGAATGTCATCAAAATGTCTTCCTTTCAATATTTTATTTGTCTCCGGGTAAAGAAAGAAGTCATTGGGGCCCAGGTCAGGTGAGTACAGAGGGTGTTCCAATACAGTTATTTGTTTACTGGCTAAAAACTCCCTCACAGACAGGGCCCTGTGAGCTGGTGCATTGTCATGATGCAAGAGCCATGAATTGTTGGGGAAAAGTTCAGGTCGTCTAACTGTCCACACAGGCTTTTCAGCACTTCCAAATAGTAAACTTGGTTAACTGTTTATCCAATTAGTATAAATTCATAATGAATAATCCTTGTGATATAAAAAAAGGTTAGCAACATTGTTGCAACAAGTTTGTGAACTTAACAGACATCGTATGCATGAATTTCTCTCTCAGCTCTCTATTCTGTTTCATTGATCTATATGTCTGTATTAATCCCGGTACCAAACTGTTTTAATTACTGTAGCTTTGTAATACACTTTGAAATTAGAAAATGTGACGCCTCTACCTTTGCTCTTTCTCAAGATCACTTTGGCTATTCTGAGTATTTTGAGATTTCATTTGAATTTTAGGATTTTTTTTCTGTCTGTTTTTTCTGTTTGCTACTGGGATGTTGTTGGGGATAGCAGTGAATCTGTAGATCACTTTGTGTAGTCTGAACATTTTATGATATTAATTCTTCCAATCTATGAACAGGGAAATCTTTTCATTTATTTGTGTATTCTTTAATGTCTTTTATCATTTTTTAAATTTTCATTGTACATGTACTTTACCACCTTGCTTAAGTTTATTTCTAAATATTTTATTCTTTTTGATGCTATTTTAAATGGGATTATCTTCTTAATTTCATTTTTGAATGGTTCATTGTTGGTGTATCAAAACAAAACTGATTTTTGCATGTTAATTTTGTATGCTGTGACTTTCCTGACATCATTGATTAGTTATAACAGTTTTTTTGTGTGGAGTCTTTAAGGTTTTCTATATAAAAAATCATGTCCTTTGTTAACAGAGATAAGTTTACTTCTTCTTTTCTGCTTTGGATTTCTTTTCTTTCTGTTTCTTGTCTAATTGCTCTGGCTAGGGCTTCCAGTACTATGTTGAATAGAAGTGTTGTGAATTGGCATCTTTATCTTATTCCTGATTTTAGAGATAAAGCTTTCAGTTTTGCCCCATTGAATGTGATGTTAGCTATAGGCTTGACATATATGGCCTTTATTATGTTGAAGTACATCCCTTCTATACCTAATTTGTTTATTGTTTTTATCATGAAAGGATGTTGATTTTGTCAAATGTTTTTTCTGCATATATTATGGTGATCATGTGAATAATACCCTTTAATCTTTTAATGCAGTGTATCACACTGATTTGTGCATGTTGAACTGCACTAGAGGAATAAATCCCTCTTGTTCATGGGGTATGATCCTTTTAATGTGCTGTTGAATTCAGTTTGCTAGTATCTTGTGGATTTTTACATAAACATTCATCAGAAATATTGCCATGTAATTTTTTTCTTGTACTGTTTTTGTCTGGGTTTGGTATCAGAGTAATGCTGGCCTTGTAAAATGAGTTTGGAAGTGTTCCCTCATATTCAGTTTTTTGGAAGCGTTTAAGCAGGATTGATATTAATCATTCTTTAAAAGTTTGGTAGAATTTACTAGTGAAGCCATCTGGTCCTGGGCTTTTTTCTTTTTCAGGACATTTTTGACTACAGATTCAATCTCCTTATTCATTATTAGTCTGTTCAGTGTTTGTACTTCTTCATGAGTTAGTATTGACAGGTTGTATATATCTAGTAATTTATCCATTTTTGGGGGTTTATTCAATTTGTTGGTTTATAATTATTCATAATAGTCTTTTGTGATCTTTTTTTATTCCTGTAGATTTAGTTATAATGTCTCCTTTTTTAATTTCTGATTTTATTGCATCTCCACTTTCTCCGTCTAACTAGAGGTCTGTCAATTTCTTTTAAAAAACAACTCTTGGTTTTATCAACTTTTTTATTTTATTTTCTCATTATCATTTATTTATGCTCTAATCTTTATTATTTCCTTCCTTCTACTAACTTTCAGCTTAATTTTTTTCTGTAGCTTCTTGAGGTGTAAATGTAGGTTGTTTATCAAGATTTTTTCTTTTCTAATGTAGGTGTATATTGCCATAATCTCCCCTCTTAGTACTGCTTTTACTACATCTCCTAAGTTCTTGTATGTAGGCTTTTTTATTTTCATTTGTCAAAGATGTTTTATAATATCCTTTTTTATTTCTTCTTTGACTCATCGGTTGTTTAGGAAATAGTTGATTTCCACATATTTGTGATGTTTTCAATTTTCCTGTTTTTGATTTGTAGTTGAATACAATTTTGGTTGGAAAATATGCTTGGCATAATTTCAGTCTTCTTAAATTTGCTAAGACTTGTTTTGTGATGTAACATGTAAACTACTCAGAGAATATTTTGTGTATGCTTGAGAAAAATATGTATCTTGCTGCCATTGAGGCAATTGTTCCATATATATTTGTTTAGGTCACCTGGTCTACAGTGTTGTCTTCTGTTTCCTTATTGATTTTCTTTCTGGATGATCTATCCATTATTAAAATTGGAGTATTGAAATGTCTTACTAAATATTATTTTGTTGCTGTCTATTCCTTTAGTTTTCTCAGTGTCAGTGCTTTATGAATTTTGATGCTCTGATGTTGGGTGCATATATATTTCTAAATGTTACATCTTTCTGATGAATTGACCTTTTATTATTATATCATGTGTTTTGTTGTCCTTTGTTACAGTTTATGACTTAAAATTTATTTTGTCTGATATATGTACAGCTACTTCTGCTCTTTCTCTTTTTGCTGTTTACATGAAATATAGTTTTGATTCCTTTACTTTTAGCTTATGGATGTCCTTAAATCTAAAGTGAGCTTCCTGTAGGCAGCATATGGTTGGATCTTGTTTTATTATCCAAATCTGTGTTTCATGATTGGGGAGTTTAGTGCATTTACATTTAAATAATTATACAAAGGAAAGAAAACTTATTACCATTTTTTTTCTATTTTGTAGTTCTTCTGTTCTATTTTTCTCTCTCTCCCTCTTCTCTCTTTCCTCCGCTTTCATTAATTTTGGTAATGTTATTGCTTGATTATTTCTCCTTTTCTTTTGTGTATCTTCTGTATGTGTTATTTTTGTGACTACTGTGAAGCTTTCATAAAACATATCTTGCTCATACTCTCTCTCCCCTTTCTCCTTTCTCCCTCACTCCTCCCCTCGCTCTCTCCCTTTATCTTTCTTTCATTCATTCCTTCACTTTTCCTTTCTTCTTTGTTTCTACTGTCTCCTTCCTTTTTTCCTTCCTTCCTTCCTTCTTTACATCTTTTCTTTCTTTACTTCTTCCATTCTTTCTTTCATATCCATTCTAATTGACATTCTGTGGTCTCCCTGGATCTATGATTTGATGTTTGTCATTAATTTTGGAAAGTTCTTATGCTTTATTAATTCAAATATTTCTTCTGCTCAATCTTCCCTTTCTCCAACTTTTAGTATTCCAATTGTTTATGTAATATTCTAATTACAACTTTTGCAATTGTCCGATAGCTCTTGGATTCCTGCTGTTTTTTGTGATTTTTTTTTCATCCTCTTTTTCTCTTTGTATTTTAGTTTGGGAAGCATTTTCTAATTCATTGATTCTTTCTTCATCTGTGTCAATTCTACTATTCTACTAATGATCTCACATAAGTCAGTCTTTATTTCTGTTACAGGCTTTTCTTTTTAAATTTTTTACCATGTAGTTTTTATTATTTCTAGAGTTTATCTATGTCTACTTATATTACCTATCTGCTGTAGCCTGTTGTCAAATTTTTCCATTTGGGCCTTTAACATACTAATCACAGTTATTTAAAATTCCTTGTCTGATAACTCCATCATCTGTGTTATATTTGAGTCTTGTCCTATTGATCACTTTTCCTCTTTAGACTGTATTTTTCTTAACTTTTGGTGTGCCTTGCAATTTTTTTATTGAAAGCTAGGCATGATATTTCAGGTAAGAGGAAATGAGGTATATAATTGTTTAGTATGAGATGATATGTTAATCTGGACAGTAATTGGGTTGTGCTTAATGTTTGGTATAGCTATAATGTGCCAAAAGCTTGAAATTTATCTAGTGTCCTTGGTTTTATATCTTCTTTCCTTTGGGCTTCTGTAAGTACTCCTCCTCAAAGACAACCCCTGCTTTTCAGCTCTTTAGGTTTACTCCCTTGTCATTATACCAGAGTACTTTTAGTGTGGTGATATGATATAGAGGAGCAGAAGCATTCTGATTAAATCATAGCCTTTAATTGTCCTGTGTCTTGAGACTCTGAACTTCACAAGTGATTCTCCAGTGGGTACTGCTTTTTTCCCTTGTCCACTACTTTCACTATGTGACTATGTGGAATGACTATGTTCATTTGTTTGTTTTGCACTTAAGTGATATCAGAAGACTAGAGAAGACTTGAGGTGGAGGGATTGCATTCCTCCAACCATGAAAAGGCTCTGAAAATTATTTTTCCCTGGAAGGTAGGGCCTTGTTGTAGAGAAGTCTATAGGTATAATTTACAATGTTAACCCTTTCCTTTTCCTGGCTATATACATGATGGAATCTTTCTTGGATCTTCCACTTGTGAAAATTGGTAGGGTTCCTGGAAGTAATGCCCTTGAAAATGTGGCATAATCTGTGGTTCCCAGAAGTTTCTCACACTTATGCTAGTTCAACACTCAGCCTTCAACAATTCATCAGAATTACCACTTAAGGGTTCCTACCAATTTTCCTCTCCAATAACTTTTTTTTCCAGATAAGAAGATGCCAGCTGTGATTCTCTGGATGTACCCATCTCTCCAGATATTTAGGTGATGGTTTGCTCTACAAACTCAGTTTTCTGATGGGTCAAAAAAAGTCATTTATTTTCAGTTTGCCTAGTTATTTCTTGTTATAAGGACAGGACTGGGGACTTCCAAGTTCTCTGCATGTTGGAGATGAAATAAAAAGTTATGATGTGAGATGTTTTGGTATGGCAGAAACAGGGACCAATGTTTATTACTTTCCTCAACAGATAACTAAAGCAACTTTGTAGTATAATTTAAACTATATTTTGTAAGTTACACACAAAAAAAGAATACCCTTAGTATTTTAATTCTGAAAGCATTAAAAAGAGAAACTACTATTTTTTTTTAAGTAGAGATGGGGTCATTTATAACCAGAAGCTGAATTCTTCTTGGATCAGGAAGGTCTTCTGACCTTCTTTGATTCCCCTCACCACACAGATCTGGTTTGTAAACTTTCCAGTGAAATGATTCAAATAGTAGATTCTACTTGTATAACTTTGGGAACCCAAGCAAAGGCAGTTTTTTTTGTTTGTTTTGTTTTTTACTGCTTTGCAGGACTGAAAGAAGACAGTGAGCAGATAACCAATAGCTTTTCCCTTTTAGTTATGGAATATGACTTCACATGTAGAAGGCAAGACTGGTGAGGAGGAAAACTTGCAAAAGGTTGATCGTGATGGCCTGACTCAGAATTGTCTGAGAGAACTTCTCCTTAAATGTCGTTAGTCACTTCATATCTTTGTATCTTAGATTTCTTAGTCTTATAACAAATGAGTAGAGAGAAGGATATTCTGTATGTCTTAGTGTTTAGCCCTTGGAAATGCATAGTCTAATACTGTGTCACTCAGAAGATTCTCAAAGTTTGTTATAAATAGTAAGGTATAAACCACTGGAGGTTCTAATTCTTTCGTATCATTCTTTCTTTTCTTTCTTTCTTTTTTTTTGGCCGTTAAAAATACATTTTAAAAAAACTTTACAGCTAGATCATGAATAGAAATTGATGTTAGAGTTCACAGTTAAGTATTTTTAAAATATTACATTTAGAGCTTTGGTTTTGTTAATTACATGATTATTTTGTTTTACACTGATGAATATATAATTCATTTTTTCCCTGTACCTTTCTATATTTCTGATGCTTGCATTTTTTTCTTATCATAATAAAAGCTGGTTTTGAATTGCAAAAAAAGAAAACATTAAATTAATATAAGAGACATTTCTATGTTGATATTATGATCAGGTATATTAAAAAACTCTGACTCATTCTAGTAATTTTTCACTTGATTCACTTGGATTTTCTAGATAGCCAATAAATTTTCTGTAAATATTAACAGGAATTCTTAAAACATTTATGTGCAATTTTTTCTCTGTCTAAATTGCTATTAATTTCCCTTGCTCATTATTCACTGGGTTCATTGCCAGGTTCTTAATGACTTCTAAAATTCTTTTATATGTTTAGATACTTATCCTTTTTCAGTGATATACATTGTACACATCTCCAGTCTTAACATTCAGTTTTCTAATTTTGTTAATATTTCTATTTGCTACAAAAAACCTTCACAAAGTAAAATCTGTAATCTTTTCTTGCAGTTTCTAGATTGTGTATCTTCCTTGAAAATACCCTTGAACACCAAGATTATTAAACATTTATTTTACAATTTATTATTTTAAATTAAAGTTTATTGGGGTGACAATGGTTAGTAAAGTTACATAGACTTCAAGTGTACAATTCCATAATACATCAACTGTTTTACAATTTCTTAGTAATGTTTACATGCTTTATTATTTGCTACATAAATAGACTTGCTATAGCTTCTGGCTTGAGTAGAACTTCTCTAAATGTAAAATATTTTTCTTCATTTAATTTAATGTATTTCTTACTTGAGATTTTATCTTGACTAATCAAATGTTGTGACTGCTTTCTTTTTCTCTTTTTAATTACTTTTTCCATTACAGTTGACAATCAATATTATTTTATGTTAGTTTCTGATGTGCAGCATAGTGGCTAGACATTTATATAATTTATGCAGTGATCTTACTGCTTAGTCTAGTGCACGCCTGGCATTACACATAGTTGTTGCAACATTGTTGACTATATTCCCTATGCTTTAATTTACATCCTCATGACTATTTTGTAACTACCAATTTGTACTTCTTAATCCCTTCCCCTTTTTCACCCAGCTCCCCTCTGGCAACCATCAGTTTGTTCTCTGCATTTATGAGTCTGTTTCTTTTTTGATTGTTCATTTATTTTGTTATTTAGATTCCACATGTAAATGAGATCATATAGTATTTGTCTTTCTGTCTGACTTATTTAACATAATACCTTCTAGGTGCATTCATGTTGTCACAAATAATATGTTTTCATTCTTTTACATGGCAGAGTATTATTTTATTGTATATATGGACCACATCTTCTTTATCCAATCGTGTATTGATGGACACTTGAGTTGATTCCATAACTTGGCTATTGCAAGTAGTGCTACAATGTTCATAAGGGTGCATATTTATTTTTAAATTAGTGTTTTAGACTTCTTAGGATACATACCAAGAAGTAGAATTACTGGGTCATCAGGTAGTTCTGTTTTTAATTATTTGAGGAACCTCCAAATCATTTTCCATTATGGCTGCAACAATTTGCAATCCCACCAACAGTGTACGAGAGTTTCCTCTTCTTGGTGTCCTCACCAATGCTTGTTTTTCTGTTTGTTTTCTTTTTGTGTGTTTTATGTATACTTGTCATTATTTTAAATCTTCCTTCATTTAAGGTATGACTTTAAAAAAAATTAATAAGTAGTTTAGGAATTTAACACATTTATGTTTTCTTATATTCTTTAGTGATTGGGAAATCCTATATATAATTTTTATGATTCAACTTTATGTCATTAAGTCCAGTTAAACAAATCAATTATAGTTTTCTGTTTTTTATTGTTGTATTTTTCATTCAACATTGAGAAATGTTCCTGAACATGACAAAAACTTTTGGATATGATATTTACTTAATTCCTCTTCCATCTCTTATTTTGTTAATCATCTTCTATTTAATATCTATAAGATGAACGATTCTCCATTATTTCTCCATAATTTAAGCACTCTTTGATTCATCAAAATAGTTTCTTTAAAATTCACAGTTACATTAAAAAATAGTTTTAAAGTTCACCAAATTCTGTTGATTTATTTTTTATACCCTTCTTTGATATTGTTCTTCCAGAAAGAGTTATTGGGTGGAAAGTTTTTGATTCCCAAATGTTCAAAATTGTCTTAGTTTTGTTGTCATATTTGAATGAGAGTTTCACCTTGTTTCAAATTATAGCTTCAAGATGATTTTGTAATTAAACTTGGTAAATATTGATATACTCCATTCCAGGCTGGCCAAGTGGCTCAGTTGGTTAAGAGCTTGCTCAAGAGTTTGAGCTCTGAGCAAGAGCAGTTTGATGCCTGGCCCAAACTGAGCTGCCACTAAACTGCTAATAGGTAGCAGGATGGCTCAGCTTTAAAAAAAAGATATACTCCATTCCATTTTACTTACGCTGAAAAAGAACCTTGATGCAATTCTGAATTTTAGTTATTTTTACTTATGTAATATGTTTTTTATACATAGAATTTGAAATATCACCAGAAAGATATCTAGATTTTTCCCCCTTAATCACCTTAATTAGTTGTCTGTGTGTTATTTACATTTAAAAAATGTTCCTATTTTTAGCATTGAAAAAATTACTTATTTAATTACATCCTTCCATATCTTTTATTTCTCTGTCTTCTGGAAGTTATATTAGATGATTTTGGAACTAATCCTTGTATACTATATGTCTCATATTTTCTGTAATATTTTGTATCTCTTTCTTCTTGTCTGATATTTAAAAGAGTATGTTAACTTTATTTTAAGCTATAATAATTTTATTTAGCCCATTATTAGAATTTGTTTTGTCAATTTTATTTTTAATTTTGAATATTTTTCTTTTTTTCTAATACCTCTTTTGTTCAAAGCATCCTGGTAGTTTTTATGTATACACTATCCTCTTGAATCTCCTAGATTCCACTATATACACTTACTTGCCTTTCATCTTTATATTTTCAAAATCAGTATTTACCTGTTTATGGACTGGCTTTTGTTTCCACCAAATTCATATGTTGAAGCCCTAATCCCGAATGAGACTGTGTTTATAGATGAAGCCTACAAGCGGTAATTCATGTTAAATGAGGTAATAAGTGTGGGCCCCTGATACAATTGGATTAGTGTCCTTATAAGAAGAGACACAACAGAACTCATCTTTCCTCTCTCTCCACCATGTGAGGACATGTCAAGAAGGTGGCTATCTATAAGACAGGAAGAGAATCCTCACCAGAACCCAACACTACTGGCATTCTGGTCTTGAACTTTCAGGCTCCAGGACTGTAAGAAATTTAATTTTCATTTTGTAAATCACTCAGCACATAGTATTTTGTTGTGCCAGCCTGATCTTACTTATACACAAAATTTTATTTAAAAATTGATCTAATGGGCTGGCTGAGTGCCTCAGTTGGTTATAGCATGAGCTCTGAGCAACAGGTTTTGCTGGTTTGATTCCCATATGGGCCAGTGAGCTGTGCCTGAACTCAGCTGCTGCTAAGCTGGTGAGAGCTGGTGAGATCGTGTGCTCTCAACAGCAAGGTTGCTGGCTCAACTCCCACATGGGATGGTGGACTGTGACACCTTCCCACCTTGCAACTAGATTGAAAGCGGAAACTGGACTTAGAGCTGAGCTTGTGCCCTCCACAACTAAGATTGAAGGACAACAACTTGACTTGGAGCTGATGGGTCCTGGAAAAACACAATGTCCCCCTTCCCCAATTCCCCAACTCTGTTCCCCTCCCCAATTCCCCAATAAAATATTTTTAAAAAATTGATCTGATGATACATCTTAAATGCTTTCCAGAATCAAGAAATGATATTATTTATACTTTTAAAGTTATTTTCTATTCCTTTATTTTTTTTCTCTTTACTTTTCTGAGGGCAGTTTTTCTGTTGGTAATATTGGCCCTTACATTCAATGTTGTTGGTTTTCATGAAAAGTCTAGAAACTTTTTCTTTCAGATGTATAAATAAAGCATTATATTATTCAGTGTAAGTTGCTATGGTCAGTTGTGATGGTCAGTTTTATTATAGACCTTCATAAAAGGACTTTACAGTAATAAACTATGAATGACAAAAATTGTTGAAAGTTTCATCTCTTTTCAGATTGTGTAAGAATGAAGCAGGACAGTTGAGTATACCTAATAGAAAGAAGACATCTGTCCTTTCATGCAATACAGGAACATGAATTATTGTAGTTACCTCACTCTTCTTCAAACACTTGCCTAATTTTTGCTATTGCTGAAATATCTGTTGAACCTATCACTACTTTCTGCTCCCTCTGCCACTCTGTGCATTCTACTTCATCTTTCCCCTTGAATACTACAGTTTTGTTCATATCGTCCACTCATTCAAATCCTTTCAATGGTTTCCTGTGGCTCTTAAAAAAAAGCTTAAAAACACACAAAATCTTGTGTGATCTAACTCCAATTAGGCTTCATTTCTAAACATTCTCTCTTGCTGTTCTTGCTGCAGCCAAAATAGCCTACTTTCTGTCTTTTTTAGTAGTCATGCTTTCTCCCATCACTGGGTTTTTCAACATTGTGTTTCCTTTACCATTCACACTCTTCCATCTTTGCCTTTACTCATTTTTATGATCTAGCTCAAACATCATTTCCTCAGAAAAGATTTTTCTTAATTTCCTGAGTAAAATTATTTTTTCTTTGTTCTCTATTGATGCATTCATCTTTACATCATAGAAATATGTATGATTATTTGATCAATGTCTGTTTCCACCAAGAAACAGTAAACTTCATGAAAACAGAAACTGGTTTACTCAACATGTTACCCCTGTCATCTAGCACAAAACCTGTACATACTAGGGAGTCAATATATAATTTATAAAATAATTTTAAAATGAATAAACTAAATACTTTAGTGTATTTCATACCTGAAATAACTATCATTATTTTTTTCTTTGTTTCCTTGTTTGCTTGTTTCTACTTATCCATTGGTGATGCCCAAAGTTGCTTGCATTTTGCTCTGCTTTTTTCTCTGGCCTGATCTTTGTGGTCTCATTTGTTTGCTCTGATCCAGAGGATGCTTCCTTTTTCAGCAACCCACTTTTAAACCTGTTCAGATTGCAGATCCTTCTATGTTTTGTTAATTTTTCCATCACTATACCCAAACATACTTTTTGGACAGCGAGTATTCACTATTTGTACAATGACTGGGGACAATAACATCTTACTGTACATCATGATAATTGGACGGTTTACAGACAGGAATCTAGCTTCATTCTTACAATCTAAAGAATAAAAAAAATTTGAATGGTAGATATAAAAATAATGATAATGCAATTTTGAACCATCAATCTTACTAGGCATGTGTACTCATCAGTAGGCCACTATCACTGGAGAATTAGTGAGAGAAAAGGCAACACAAGAGCACTGGAAAGCATTGAGATAATGGAAACAGATCAGCTATAGAATGGATAAAAATATGAAGGTCAGACAATTAAGTTCACAAACTCATCCTAAAAAAAGTGCTACATACCTCATTGTTGAATATCACTATGGTCATCTTCGAAGTACTCCCCTTGGGAAGCTATGCACTGATGCCAGTGCCTAGTCCACCCTTCAAAGCAATTTGGCACTCTTTTTCTGGAATGGCCATCAGAGCTGTTGTATTACCCTTGATGTTCTGAATGTCATCCAAATGTCTTCCTTTCAATATTTCCTTTATATTTGGGTAAAGAAAGAAGACATTGGGGACCAGATCAGGTGAGTAGGAAGGGTGTTCCAATACAGTTATTTGTTTACTGGCTAACAACTGCCTCACAGACAGTGCCATGTGAGCTGGTGCATTGTTGTGATGCAAGAGCCATGACTTGTTGGTGAAAAGTTCAGGTCGTTTTCATCTAACATTTTCTCGCAGCCTTTTCAGCATTTCCAAATAGTAAACTTGAGTAACTGTTTGTCCAGTTGGTACAAATTCATAATGAATAATCTTTCTGATATCAAAAAAGTTTAGAAACATTGGTTTGACTCTTGATTTGGGCTGATGGAAATTTTTGGTCGTGGACCACTGGTTAACTTCCATTGTGCACTTTGATGCTTTATTTCAGGGTCGTATTGGTACAACCATGTTTCATCATCAGTGATAACATGGTCCAAAACACCATCTTGCCTTTCCAAAAGGTCTTGGAAAACTTTGACTCTCCTTTGCTTTTGTTCATCAGTGAGCTCCTTCGGGACCATTTTTGCATATACCTTTCTCATGGCAAGATTTTCAGTTAAGATTTTCCTAACTGTTTCTCTATCGATGTTTACTTGGTTTGCTATGCTTCTCACAGTCAGCAGATGACTTTTTGGCACACAATTTAATGCATTCTTGCAATGTTTTCATCAGTTCTGTTTATTACTGGCCACCCTGACTTCTCTTCATCAGTGATGCATTCTCCCCTCTCCGAAATATGTTCAATTCATTTGTACACTGCAGTTTTCTTCATGGCATTATCCCCATAAACTTGGACTAACATGTCTCTGATTTCATTTCCACTCTTGCTAAGTTTGACAAGAAATTTAATGTTTGTTCTTTGCTTTAATTCAAGCTCAGACGTTCTTGTGATTGCACTCAAAAACACATAACAATAATGAACGCCACTCAGCAAGACACTGCCACATGTTGGCATGAACACAGCTGTGAGACACTGATATACCAAGGTTATGAAACCTTACTGAGCTGTTTGTACAATGCTGCCAATATAAGCACACAGTGACAAGTTCGTGAACTTAATTGTCAGACTGCATATACAGGATGTCAAAGGCAAAAATTGCCTATTGCACAATTTACCCAAGGGCTAGATCATGGTTAGAGACATTATATTGACTCATTCTTGTAGTATAACACCTCAAAAATTAATCTAATCATTTCTAATTTTAGCATTTAAAGTGAAGAATTGAAAACCATCATGTTTCTATTAATAATGGCAGGCTTGACCCAATTGTATAATCAAGAGCTCTACTAGGTTATCAAAAGTGCAATATGTGTAGGTATAATTCTAATATCTAAGAAATTAGCCACAAGCCAAATGACTCAAATCCCTATATTAAATCTGAGTTAGGAAAATACTATTTGATGTTACCTGCCATACCTGACATGTACACTTTATTTTGCATTTCATACATTGTAGTAAGTGATAGATACTTTTGACACTCTTGCTACCCACATTATTTTTAACAGTTCAACTGTTGAAGTTGTTTTATAGCCTAGGGGTCCTTAATTCCAACATGTTCATTCTCCCCTTGAGTCTTTTTTTACACGTTTAATGAAACAGGTTTTTAATTAGCAACACACTAATGAATAAATATAAGCAGATCTATGCCCAAATGCACAACCCTAGTAAAGGAGCCTATAAGCTTGAGTATAAAAAATTAAATCTTCATATGAATAACAAATATAAACAAATAGATATCAAAAATTCACTGTAAATAACATTATCAAAGTTAAAGCAAAACAAAGTTATTTCTTAAAAAGTGATTTCAGAGGATCATCATTTAGGAGTTGATTTTTATTCTTTATATTTCTTTAGTTAGGGGAAAGACATTTTCTTAAACTTGTGAACATATTAGCAAAAACTGTACTTTATAAAGAGACATTAGCCAAGAACTACTCCTCCTCAATGCATGAAGTATATTCAGCAATAATGTAGGGTAAATTCATAGAAGGTTTGGTTAATAAAACATGCACAAAATTTCAAGTTAGAATATTTGTGCAAAATTTGTCATGCTGTGACTAATTAACAGTGTGATTTGGAAAAACGAACTTTCTCTTAACCTTAGTTTTCCCTTTTGTATAATGAAGAAACAGATACTTTTCACAAGTCTTTGTAGGGGATAATTGAATTCAAAAACAAATAATTACTGTATGAATCTATAAAGTACTATATAGATAACTATTTTTTTCTATTTTATTTTCTGAAGATGTTTCCATTCCTATTTCTCAAATATTTAAACTTACAACACAGGTTTCAAGTATGAAAATTTGTCCCAAGTGTCCAACACATTATATGTTCCTATGGCTGATCTTCAGAATAGTGGACTGTAGCCATTTTTTTATTTTAATATTTTTAAAATTTTTAAAAGATTTTATTGGGGAGTTAGGGGAGGGGAATAGCGTTGGGGAATTGGGGAAGGGGAACAGACAAGTTGCTGTCCTTTTGTTCTTCAGTCTAGTTGTGGAGGACATCGCTTCACTGGCCCGTGTAGGTATTATCATTGCGCTCTTCCTCGGTGAGGCAGTCGATCACCGGCCATTGAATGGTCACTCACGGCAGTTCACCAAAGCTCACACCCGCTTCCGGCCAGCCCCACTGCAGCCTATGCCATCACAGGTGACTCACAGCAGCCCAGCTCCAGGTCGAGCTTTTGTTCACCATCTTAGCTGTAGAGAGTGCAGCAACACTGGACCATGTGGGATCCGAACCAGGGCCCTGCTGCTCAGAGCTGGCATCCCAAGCCAACTCCTAGTCAACGTGCCACTTGGCCAACCCTATTTTTAATTTTTTATATTAAAATAATTTTAGATATAGAACAGTTGCAAAGATAGTACAAATAATTCTCATGTACTTTTATACTTTTCATCCAACTTCTCCTGACATTAGCATCTTACATATGTATAGTACAATTATCAGAGCTAAGAAATTAGTGCAATGCTATTATTTAAATGAAAGCCTTTATTCAGATTTCACCATTTTTTACACTATTTTTTTTCTATTGTAAGAGCTAATCCAGCATCTCACATTGCATTTTGTGGTCATGACCCTTTAATCTCTTTTAATTTATGATAGTTTCCCAGTTTTCCATTGTCTTTCATGACCTTGACATTTTGAAGAGTGTTGGTCAGTTATTTCGTAGAATTTCCCTTCATTTGAGTTTTTCTGATGTTTTTGAGTGATTGCTTGAGGTTATTCATTATGGCAAAGATTACTAAAGTGGTCGTATGCCCTTTTCAGCACAAGGAGTACATGTCTTATTACTAGTCACATTAACATTAATTAAGGTGTTATCAGCCAGGTTTTTCCACTGTAAAGTTTCTATTTTCCAATTTGTAATTAACAAATATTTTGTGAGAAATACTTTGGGGTTATGCCAAAATTTTTTTCTACCTTAACTTCTGCCCATTTATTTTAGCATTTATTGGTGGATCTTGCTTCTAGCAATTATTACTGTAGCATTGTGATGGTGATTTTCTGTTTTCTTCACTCCTTCAACATTTATTAATTAGCATTCTTCTGTGAGAGTTTTCACACTTTCTCCCTTTAGTTATTTATTTAATAATTTATTTATAGCTGTGTGAACTCATGGATATTTACTTCATTCGTTGAGCTATAATCTGTTAGCATCTTTATTTACATCGTTGGTCAAATTTTTTCTGTTGCAGCACTTGAGTGCTCTTTTAGGTTTGGCTCCTGTGTCCTTTTGATATGCCTCCAATTTCCTCTCTTTTTTTCTAGAACTTTCTTACTTTCTGGCATCACAAGATATCCCATGTTCATCCTGTGTTTTCCTTGACCCAGACCTGTGATTAAATAGTTCATCAAGGAGTACTGCTTCTTTTTATTGGGGAATGGTACTTTGGAACAATGATATGATCTGAATGCTGGGTGTTCTCATTGTTACTGGGGACCCTCTCAGGAAACGAACAAGTATGTATACTAAGCGAAGCATTTACACATATCTATATTCATTCCTCCATCTCTCTATTTTAAAATATGAGTTTTTATGAAATTTGCATTTTCAATCCAGCTCACCAGAGTTCATTCTAGCCTTTCCCTTTCTTATTTGCAACTTTGTTCTCTGGCAGTTAGAAACTTAGCTCTCATTTTCTTCAATATACTTACTTAATTGTTCAACCCTAGTGTAATAGTTTTTCTTTTTCTTTTCTTTCTTTTTTTTTCTTTTTTCATACAGGTAAAGAGGTAAAGTAGTTTTAAAATCGCTAACACCATCTCCTGTGATCAACAAATTTACCAACTAGAGTGCAGTGTTTGTGTGCAGTTGTTTTTGTCTTTAGTCATATGATATTGAGGCAAAACATACTCATAGCTTCAAAGTTATTTACTTCAAAGTTATTTACATGTTTTTATTCCTTGACCCCTTCAGTATGGTCATGCCATGCATTTTTATTATGGTTATGTTTATTTGAGACAATCTATATTTCATCTTGGTTTCTGCTGGTGTTTTAATTGAATTTTTTAATATTTTCATTTATTCAAATTTACTCTTGTAAGATAAAGTTATATGGAATTCAAAAAACGCAAACAGCCATGGATCTACGACCACAGTACCATACATATCAGTTCCCTATATAGTGCCTTTTCTAGGGTGGCATATAAACAGATCATGCAAATTGTTGCCTTTTAGTCTAGCTTCTTTTGCTTGGCAAAATGCGTTCAAGTCATTCATGTTTTTGCATAAACCCATACTTTGTTTCTTTTTCTTGCTGAGTAATATGCATTATGATTTGTTTATCTATTCACCTATTGAAAAACATCTGAGTTGTTTTCAGTTTGTACTTTTATGAATAAATGTCAAATTGTTGCTAAAAATGTTGTCACACAGATTTTTAGTGTGAATATATGTTTTCAGTTCACTTGGTTAATACCTAAGAGTAGTAATGCTGAGTCATTCAGCAACTTTCTAAGAGATTGTCAAGCTGTTTTTCCAAAGTGCAGGTACCACTGCACTTCCACTACCAAGAGAGTTCTAGTTATTCAATCCTCACTTGATATTATCAGCTTTAATTTTAGCCATCCTAATATGCCTGTAATAATATCTCATTGTGATTTTACTTTGCGTTTCCCTAGTAAATGAAGATGTTTGGCATTTTTTCTATCTTCATTTACTATCTGTACACTTTCTTTAATTATATATCCATTTAAATCTTATTTTTTTAATGTGGGTTGTTAGTTTTCTTATTGTAGAATTATGAATTTTTCATATATTCTGGATATGAATTCTATTTTTGGAACTGTGGTTTGCATGTGTTTTCCTCATTCAGTGCCTTATCTTTTAATTCTCTAAATAGTATCTTTCCCAGAGAAAAAGGTTTCAATTTTGCTAAAATTCAATTTACCATTTTTTAATGAATTTTACTTTTGCTGTCATGTCCAAATACCCTTTGCTAAAACAAGGCCATGAAGATTTTCTCCCATGTTTTCTTAAAGAAAGTTTGTAAGTTTATGTTTTATATTTATGTTTGTTATACATATCAGTGAGTTATTTAATTAATTAATTTATTTATTTATTTCAGTTACAGTTGACATTCAACATTATTTTATATTAGTTTCAGATGTACAGCATAATGATTATATATACATATATTACACATTTTAAGAAAGGAAAAAACTATTACTGTATTAAAATTGTAATACTCAATTACTCAATATATACTGATAACAAAAGATGAATACAAGTCATGTGTATACATTTTTTTGGCACCATATGTATATATGAAATTTTTGCAATGATCCCTGATTAGTCTAATACAACCCTGGCATTATACATAGTTGTTGCAACATTATTGACTGTTTTCTCTATGCTGTACTTTACATCCCTGTGACTACTTGGTAGCTACAAATTTGTACGTCTTAATCCCTTCACCTTTTCCACCCAACTCATCAATCTGCCTCCCCTCTGGCAATCATCAATTTATTCTCTATATCTTTGAGTCTCTTTCTAAATAGTCTGTTAGTTTATTTTGTTCTTTAGAGTCCACATATAAGGGAGATTATATAGTATCTGACTTTTTTCACTTAGCATAATACCCTATCGGTCCATCCATGTTGTCACAAATGTTAATATTTCATTTTTTATGGCTGAGTAATATTCCATTGTGTTTATGTACCTCAATTTGTTTACCCAATCGTCTATTTATGGGCACTTGAGTTCCTTCTATGTCTTGGCCATTGTAAATAGTACTGCAATGAACACAGGAGTGCATGTATCTTTTTTAATTACTATTTTGGGTTTCATCGGATAAATACCCAGGAGTGGAATTGCTGGTCATAAGGTAGTCCTATTTTTAACTTTTTGAGGAAACTTCAAACTGTTTTCAAAAGTGGCTGCAACAATTTCCATTCCCACCACCAGTGTATGAGGGCTCCCTTCTCTCCTCATCCTCACAAATACTTGTTGATTATTTATTGATGATAGCCACCCTGACAAACATGCGGTGATATCTCATTGTGGTTTTAATTTGCATTTCTCTGATGATTAGTGATGTTGAGCAACTTTTCATATGTCTGTTGGCCATGTGTATGTCCTCTTTGAAGAAATATCTATTTAGGTCCTATAGCCATTTTTTAGTTGTATTGTTTTGGGGTTTTTTTGGTATAGAGTTTTATTATTTTTAAATAAATTTTGGCTATTAACCCTTTATCAAATGTACCATTGGTGAATGTGTTTTTCCATTGTGTAGGCTGTCCTTTCATTCTGTTGATAGATTCCTTTGCTGCGCAAAATGTTTTTAGTGTGATGTAGTTCAACTTGTTTATTTTATGTTTTGTTTTGTTTCCCTTGCCTGAGGAGATATATCAGAAAAAATATCACTAAGAACAATGTTGGAGAGTTTACTGCCTATATTTTCTTCTAGGAGCTTTTTGGTTTCAGGTCTTACGTTTCAGAGTTTATTCTTGTATATGTTGAAAGAAGGTGGTCCATTTTCATTTTGTTTTGCATATTTTAATCAGTTTTCCCAACACCATTTATTGAATAGACATTCTTTACTCTACTGTATGTTTTTGCCTCCTTTGTCATAGATTAAATGACCTTATAAGAGTGGGTTTATTTCTGTGCTCTCTATTCTGTATCATTGATGTATATGTCTGTGTTTATGCCACTACTATGCTGTTTTGATTATTATGGCCTTGTAGTATACTTTTATAACAGGCAGTGCGATGCTTCCAATTTTGTTCTTTCTCAAGTTTGCTGTGGCTATTTGGAGTCTTTTGTGGTTTCATATATGTTTTAATATTATTGGTTCTATTTCTATGAAAAAAAATGCTGTTGGTATTTTGATAGGGATTCCATTAGACCTCTAGATTGCTTTGGGTAGTATGGACATTTTAACGATGTTAATTCTTCCTGTCCATTAGCACAGTATATACTTCCATTTATTTGTATCTTCTTCAATTTCTTTATTCAGTGTCTTATAGTTTTCTGACTACAGGTCTTTTACCTCCTTCATTAAATTTGTTCTTCAGTATTTTTTATGCAATTGTAAATGGGATTTTCTAATTATTCTTTTTGACAGTTTATTATTAGTGTGTAAAAATGTAAATAAATTCTAAATATTAATTTTACATTGTGCTACTTTACTGAATTCATTTATCAGTTTTAATATTTTTTATTAATTTATTTTTTATTATGAAATACACATTTTTAGAATTAGTTTCAGCTGTACAACATAGTGTAATAGTTACAACTTTAACCCCTCGAAGTGACAACCCCCTCCCCAATCCACCACCCCATTTCCCCCGAATATCATACATATCTATTACAAATCCCTTGACTCCACTCCCACACTATACTCCACATCCCATGACTATGTATGTATATATATATATATATATATATATATATGTTCACTTTATAGTTGACAAACAATATTATACAACATCAGCTTCAGGTGTACAGTGCAGTGATCAAGCCTCTTCCCCATCCATGATGCAAGACATGTGACCACCTGACACCCTACAAAATATTCACACATTATCAATTACATTCCTCGAACTGTCCCCATGGCAACACTGCAACTGCATATTTATGCTGTCCAGCCCCCTCCCTCTTTCCCTCATCCCCAACCCCCCAACCAACAGCCACCAGCTGCACCCCCATATCGCTGAGACCACCTCTCTTTATTTTCCTCGCCCATTCAGTTTTTTAGAGTCCACATATAAGTGAAATCATATGGTATTTGTCTTTCTCTGACCGACTTATTTCACTTAACATAATAGTCTCTAAGTCCATCCATATTGTCCCAAATGTTACGATTTCATTCTTCTTTATAGCGGAGTAATACTCCATTGTATAAATGTACCACAGTTTCTTGATCCAGTCATCTACTGATGGGCATTTCGGTTGTTTCCATGTCTTGGCTATTGTGAATAGCTCCGCAATAAACATAGGGGTACATATATTTTTTCGAATTAGCGTCTTGGGTTTCTCTGCATAGATACCCAAGAGTGGAATTGCTGGGTCATACGGTAGTTCCATTTCCAGTTTTTTGAGATATCTCCATACTGATTTCCATAATGGCTGCACCAATCTGCAGTCCCACCAACAGTGCAGCAGGGTTCCCTTTTCTCCACAGCCTCGCCAACACTTGTTTGTTGATTTATTGATGATAGCCATTCTGACTGGAGTGAAGTGGTATCTCATTGTGGGGCTTTTTTTTGTTTTTTTTTTTAAGATTTTTTTTTCTTGGAGAATTGGGGGGATGGGAACAGTGCTGGGGAATTGGGGGAAAGGGAACAGACAAGTTGCTGTCGTTTTGTTCTTCAGTCTAGTTGTGGAGGACATTGCTTCACTGGCCCAAGTCGGCACCATCATTGCACTCTTCCCGGGCGAGGCACATCAGTCGCTGGCTTCTGGACGGCTGCTCAGTGCGGCTGCTAGCCGCTCACGCTGGCTGCTGGCTACATACGGTAGCCCATGGCAACCCACTACAGCCTACCGTCACCAGCGACTCACAGCAGCCCAGCTCCAGGTTGAGCTGTTGTTCAGCATCTTAGCTGTAGAGGGCAGTGTCACTGGCCCTCATATGTGGGATCCGAACCGGGGCCTTCTGGAGTCCCAAGCTAGTTTTTAACCATTGCGCGACTCAGCCGGCCCTCATTGTGGTTTTTATTTGCACTTCCCTAATGATTAGTGATGTTGTACATTTTTTCATATGCCTGTTGGCCATCTGCATATCCTTTTTAGAGAAATGCCTCTTCATATCCTCTGCCCATTTTTAAATTGGGTTCTTTGTTTTTTTGGTGTTCAATTGAATGTGTGTTTTATAAATTTTGGATATTAACCCCTTATCAGATATATCATTGGCAAATATCTTCTCCCATTCAGTAGACTGCTTTTTTGTTTTCTTGATGAATTCCTTTGCTGTGGAAAAACTTTTAAGTTTGATGTAATCCCACTCCCTTCTCACCTGCAGTTTGTGTAGAAAAGTCAGCTGTTAGTCTTATTGGAGTTCCTTTGTATGTAACCTGCTGTCTTTCTGTTGCTGCTTTAGGATCCTATCTTTGTCTTTAACCTGTGCCATTTTTACTATGATGTGTCTTGGTGTGGACTTGTTTGGGTTCAGCTTGTTTGGAACTCTCTGCACTTCCTGGGCTTGTATGTCGATTTCGTTCACCAGGGTAGGGAAGTTCTCAGTCATTATTTCTTCAAATACATTCTCGATCCCTTGCTTCTTCTCTTCTCCTTCTGGTATTCCTATGATGTGAATGTTGTTGCGCTTGATTTTGTCCCACAGGTCTCTTAAACTATTTTCATTGTTTATTATTATTTTTTCATTTTTTTCCTTCCATGTGGGTGGTTTCTGCTACTTTGTCTTCTAAATCACTGATCTGATACTCTGCTTCATCTAATCTATAGGTGATTCCTTCGAGTGTGTTCTTCATTTCAGTTATTGTATTCTTTAGTTCTACCTGGTTGTTTATTATGGTTTCAGTATCCTTCTTTATGTCCTCCTTAAGTTCCTGAAACATTCGTATTAACAGTGTTCTAAACTCTGTCTCTGAAAGGTTGGATACCTCTGTTTCATTTAGTTGCATTTCTTGAGTTGTCTTCAGATCTTTTACTTGGGACATGTTTCTTTGTTTCTTCATTCTGGCTGTCGCTCTGATTGCTTCGATGTATTAGATCACCTAGAAAGAAAAAAGAAAAAAGAAAAAAATAAAGGAGGGTCTTTCTGCCCCCTGTAATCTGCACTGAAGCCCACTTGCTCAGCAATAGAGAGATTCTGGGTGACTCAGCACCAGCTGCTGGTGGGAAGGGCTCAGTGCGTCGTGTGCCGACCTCCCTCTAGACTTGAAGTAAGCTTCCCACAGTTAGTTGCTGTGTGCTCTGGAACTGTGCTCACCACCAAAAATCCTCACAGGTTGTTGCAGGCTGTCTGCTGCTGCAAAAAACCCTCTGTGCCCTGCAGAGGTAGGAACTAGGGACCAGGGGCTCAGGGTGCCCCTTGCAACACACCTCTAGGTGGGCGGGGAAGGCCACCAAGGCACCACAAGGTGTCTTCAGTGGCCCCCACCAAGTCAGAGCAGCATGCACTCCTGCATCAGCAGCCAACCCACACAAACTCACCTGGAAAGCCCCGGCTGAATCACGCAGGTGCACAGCTCGCAGCCCTACACTCCCAGGAAAACTCCATGTCTCAGCCTATCCCAATCAGGTGCTCAAAGATCAGGCCGAGTAGCCCGACAGCCAATTGCCTCCACTGCATTGGTCTGCTGGAATTGGTGCAGGAGTGCGTGTGTGCGTGCATGCATGCATGCGCACGCATGCGGCCTTGGATCCCCACCCTCCATACTGTTTGTGCTGCGTAGCCAGGGAAACACCGGGCAAGCGCACTCTGACTACAACAGACTGCTTATTGACCGGGAAGTGCGCGACTTACCTTAAGTCCCTGATTTGCGCACTGCATATGCAGAGTTGTATTGGAGTCCCAGACCTGAGCCTCTGTGGGAGGGCCCAGCCCTGAAAAAAATGGCGGCCTCCTGTGCACTACTCATGTGCAAGCTCCACACCGTGGGAACAATGGTCCCCAAAACCTCCAGTTCCCGCACCAAAGGCACTCAGTTCAGTCCTTCCCGGAGGCTCCTGGGCCCCGCTCACAAAGCTACTCCCTCCACCAGGAAACGGGTGAGTGATCACCAGCAAGCAAGTCAGTTTGCCGGCTCCACTGTTTCTCCAGCCACCCCCAGCCTCACCAAGCCACGCAAAGAGAGTCCTCACTATTTTCTCCTTCCAGCTATCATAGAATTCCTCTTCCCGGCAACGTAGCTTGGGGTGGTGAGTGCGGTGCGGGGCCGGAGGGTCTCACCCCCAACTGTAAAGCCTCCTCACCACTGAGGTGACCCTCACGGGGTTCCCCCTCTCTCGTCTCCACCCCTCCTAGTGGACTTGACGTGCCCTCCTCTTCAAGTCCTTCATTTAGAAGTTCTGTTCATCTAGGGTCCAGGGAATTTCCGAGGTTGAATATCTTATAAATTATTTGTAATTTTATTGTGATCCTGGGAGGTAGTCGGCACAGCATCTATTCTGCCATCTTACCGGAAGTCCCCAGTTTTAATAGTTTTTTGGTGGGGATTCTTTAGGATCCTCTATGTAGTATCATGTCATCTGCAAATAATGACAGTTTTACATCTTTCTTTCCAATTTGGATGCCTTTTATTTCTTTTCCTTGTCTGATTGCTGTGGCTAGGATTTCCACTACCATGTTGAATAAAAGTGGTGAAAGTGGGCATCCTTGTCCTTTTCCTGATCTTAAGGAAAATGCTGGTAGCTTTTCCCTATTGAGTATGATGTTAACTGTGGTTTTGTCACACGAGGTCTGACAATTAAGTTACTGAACTTGTTACAATAATGTTGCTAACATTTTTTGATATCAGAGGGATTGTTCATTATGAATTTGTACCAACTGGACAAACAGTTATCCAAGTTTACTATTTGGAAATGTTGAAAAGGTTGAGTGAAAAAGTTAGATGACCTGAACTTTTCACCAACAATTCATCACTACTGCATCACGAAAATGCACCAGCTCACACTGCACTGTCTGTGAAGGAGTTTTTAGCCACTAAACAAATAAATGTATTGGAACACCCTCCCTATTCACCTGATCTGGCCCTGAATGACTTCTTGCTTTACCTGAATATAAAGGAAATATTGAAAAGAAGACATTTGGATGACATTCAGAACATCAATGGTAATATGATGACAGCTCTGATGGCCATTCCAGAAAAAGAGTTCCAAAATTGCTTAGAAGGGTGGACTAGGCACTGGCATCATTTCGTAGCTTCCCAAGGTGAGCACTTTGAAGTTGACCCTAGTGATATTCAGCAATTAGGGATGTAGCACTTTTTGTAGATTGAGTTCACAAACTTAATTGTCCAACCTCGTATATGGCGCTTATTATATTATGATATGTTCCTTGTATTCTCATTACACTGAGAGATTTTATCTTAAGTGGATGTTGGATATTATCAAATGCTTTTTCTGAATCTATTGATATGATCATATGATATATATCTTTCATTTTGTTTATGTGGTGTGTCACATTAATGATTTGCAAATACTGAACCACCCTTGCATCCCAGGAGTAAATCCCACTTTATTATGGTGTATGATCTTTTTAATATATTGTTACATTTGGTTTTGTAATATTCTGTTGGGGATATTTGCATCTGTGTTCATCAGAGACATCAGGATATAATTTTCTTTTTTGTAATATTTTTGTCTGGTTTTGGAATCAGGGTAATGATGGTTTCATAAAATGGTCTGGAAGCTTTGCCTCCTCTTGAAGTATTTTGAATAATTTGAGAACTATAGGTGTTAAATCTTTGAATGGTTAAATTCAACTGTGAAGTCATCTGGTGAAGAATGTTTTTTTTTTATTGATTTGATGTCATTAATAGTTGTCCGTCAGTTTAAATTATCTGTTTCTTCTTGATTCAGACTTGGAAGATTGTATGCTTCTAGAATTTATTCTTTTTTTTCTCCAGATTGTCCAATTTGTTGGTGTATAATTGTTCATAATATCTTCTAATAATTCTATGTATTTCCATGGTATCAGTTGTCACTTCTATTTCATTTCTGGTTTTATTTATTTTGGCCTTTTCTCTTTTTTTTCTTGATGAGTCTAGCTAAAACTTTATCAATTTTGTTTATCTTTTCAAAAAACTACCTCTTGGGTTCATTGGTATTTTGTATTGTTTTTTAGACTAATTCATTTATTTCCGCTCTGATTTTTATTATTTCCGTTCTTCTACTCACTTTGGGCTTTGTTTGCTGTTGTTTTCTTTCATTCCTTTAAATGTAAGGATAGATTGTTTATTTGAGATTTTTCTTGTTTCTTGAGGAAGACCTGTATTGCTATGCATTTCCCTTTCTCAATGTGTTCCATAGATTTTGGATCATTGTGTTTCCATTTTTATTTGTCTCCAAGTATACCTTTGATTTCTTCCATGATGTCATCGTTGACCCATTTATATTTACTAGCATGTTATTTAGCCTCCATGTGCTTTTCAGTTTTGTTTTTTTGTTGTTTTTGTTTGTTTGTTTGTTTTTAGTAATTGATTTCTAGTTTTGTACCATTGGAGCTTAAGAAGACACTTGATGTGATTTCAGTGACCTTAAATTTATTGAGACTTCTGTTGTGGCATAACATGTAGTGCATCTTGGGAATCGTTCCATGTACACTTGAAAAGAAAGTATATTCTGCTGCTATGGGGTGAGATGCTCCAAAAATATCTATTAAATCCATCTGGTCTAGTGTGTCATTTAAGGCCACTGTTTCCATGTTGATTTTCTGTCTGGAAGATCTGTTCATTGATGTCAATGAGGTGCAAAGGGGTCCTCTACTATGATTGTATTACTTTTGATCTCTCCCTTTATCTCAGTCAATATTTGTTTTATACATTTAGGTGCTCTTATGTTGGGTGCATAAATGTTGACAAGGATTATATCCTCTAGTTGAACTGATCCCTTTATCATTATGTAATATGCCTCTTTGTCTCTTATTACAGACTTTGTTTTAAAGTCTATTTTGTGTGATATAAGTATGTGTTTTAATTTTCATTTTTATTTACATAAATGTCTTTTTTCCATCTCTTTACTTTAAGTCTATGTGTGCCTTTTGATCTGAAGTGGGTCTCTTGTAGACAGCATATGTATGGATTTTGTTTTCTTACCCATTCAGCTACTGTATATCTTTTTATTGGGGCATTTAATCTATTTCTATTTAAAGTGATTATTGATAACTACATAGTTATTGCCATTTTATTATTCCTCTTTATGTTCTTCCCCATCCCCTTCTTTTTATTAAGGAGTTCCTTTAACATTTCTCATAATACTTGTTTAGTGGCGATGAACTCCATTAGCTTTTTCTTGTCTGGAAGCTGTTTATCTCTCCTTCGATTTGAAATGCTAGCCTCTCAGGGTAGAGTAGTCTTGGTTATAGGTACTCATTTTCCATCATTTTGAATATTTCTTGCCAATTCCTTCTTTCCTGCAAAGTTTCTGTTAAGAAATCAGCTGACAGTCTTATGGGCAATCCGTTATAAGTAACTAGTTGCCTTTCTCTTGCTGCTTTTAGGATTCTCTCTTTGTCTTTAATGTTTGCCAGGTTAGGAAAGCTTTCAGTCATTATTTCTTCATATAGGTTCTCATTCCATTGCTTTCTCTCTTCTTTTTTTTTTTAAGATGTTTTTTTTTTAATTGGGGAATTGGGGGGATGGGAACAGTGCTGGGGGATTGGGGAAGGGGAACAGACAAGTTGCTGTCATTTTGTTCTTCAGTCTAGTTGTGGAGGACGTTGCTTCACTGGCCCAAGTTGGCACCATCATTGCGCTTTTCCGAGGCGAGGCACATCAGTCGCCGGCTTCTGGACGGCTGCTCACTGCGGCTGCTGGCCGCTCACGCTGGCTGCTGGCTACATACGATAGCCCATGGCAACCCACTGCCACTGGGACTGCAGCCTACACCGTGGCCAGCGACTCACGGCAGCCCAGCTCCAGGTTGAGCTGTTGTTCAGCATCTTAGCTGTGGAGGGCAGTGTTCACTGGCTCTCATATGTGGGATCCGAACCAGGGCCCTCTGGCATCCCAAGCGAGCCCTCAACCATCACGCCACTCGGCCGGCCCACTTTCTCTCTTCTTTTTCTTGTATCCCTGTGACGCAAATGTCATTATGCTTGATGTTGTCTCAGAGGTGTCTTAAACTGTCCTCATTTAATTTTTTTTTCTTTTTGCTGTTCCAATTGGGTGTTTACTGCCACTTTGTATTCTAAATCACTGATTTAGTCCTCTGCTTCATCTGAATCACCACTAGTCTGCTGTTGATTCCTTCTAGTGCATTCATCATTTCACTTGTATTATTTACTTCTGACTGATTCTTTTTTATGCTTTCTATATCCTTTTTTTTATTTGCTTGCTATCTCTTTGTTGGAGTTCCTTGAGTATCCTTATAACCATTGTTTTGAACTCTGTATCTAGTGGTTTGTTTGCCTTCGTTTTATTTAGTGCTTTTTCTGTAGTTTTCTCCTGTTTTTTCATTTGGGATGTTTTTCATTGTTTCCCCATTTTGACTGTCTCTCTGTTTCTTTCTATGTATTAGGTATATATGCTACCTTTCCCAGTCCTGGCTGGATGGCCCTAATATTGTAGGTACCCTATAGGGCCCAGTGACACAGTCTCCCTAGTCACCTATGCTGGGCACTCCACGAGTGTCCCTTGTGTGGGTTGTATGTGTTCTTTTGTTATACTTGAGCCTTGATTGCTGCTGGCATGTCAGTGGGTCAGATTGACCCTCAGGCTGACTGGCTGTGGGGATTGACCACATGCACAGCTTATAGCTTACTGCATGGGATCACCCTGGTGTGTTATGATGCCTGCTGAGACCTCTTTTTGGGCATGGCAATTGTACAGATGGTGCTCTGCTGTGTTCTGAAGCCAACTTCCAGTTATGTTGGTTTTCGTGCTTCTTGGGAGGAGTTCCGGTACAGGCCCAGATCAGCCATGGCCTGTGACCATCTGAGAACTCCCGGGTAGGAGCTATAAAGTGATTCGTAGTTGGTTGCTGCCTTTGCTGGACCTGGACATGCATGGGAGAGGCTAACTTGTGAACTGGTGATGGCTGCCACCAGTACTGAGTCTGGGGTAGCTCCACAAAAAACCAGGCCACCCCCAGCCTGCTGCCACCTTTTGGCTTCCATATGGCTCAACTGCTCCTAGAGCTTTGTGGTGTCTGTGAGTTGGGTGAGGCAGCATCTCAGGGAGTCATCAGGGTGGGACAAGTGTTTACTAGTTTAATGTAGATTCTGGTTTGGTGCCAGTGTTGAGCCTGGAGCTACTCAGCAAAAGTCTCAGATCACATTGAAGCTAGCCACCACCTGCCTGAGGCCCATGGACCCTGAGAGTTATCAAAAAAAGTGTTCAATGTGGATACAGCTGGCTTGTAGTGGAGCAAGTGCCTCAGACATTGAGTGAGTTAGACGGAGCAAAGTCCCAGGGAGTCACCAGGGTGGAGGGAGCAGGTGGAGTGAGTGGAGTTTACTAAGCCAATTCAGATTCATATTAGTGTATGTGGGGAGGGCTCAACCCAGGAAAGATGGTGCCCACCTTTCAGCTTCATGGGACATGATTCTACACAAGGAAAATGGCGTCTGTCCCTCTAGTCCTCGTACTGAAGCCACCCAACTCAGTCTTCCCTTGTATGTCTGATGTCTCCCAAGTCAGTTTCCCTCTGCCAGAGTTTAGGGTGAATGCCTGAGAGCAAGTGAATTTGTGAGTGGGTCCTTTTAAGGGAGATCTAGGTTTTCTGCAGCCTTCCCTTCCACCCTGATGGTCTATATCCCACTATTTTTCATAGCCAGATATTGTGGGGGCTCCTCTTCCCAGCACTGGTACCCAAGGCTTGGATGCCCAGTGTGTAGCTGGAGTCCCTTGCTCCTCCAGGGGTGGGGGACCTCCATGGCTGAGATATTTCTCCCAATTCTCAGCCACCACACTCAAGTATGGGGCCGCCTGTTCTGCAGCTGTGCCCCTACGACAATTCTGGATGTGGCTTCTTCTTTATATCCTTAGAAAACTTCTATCTGTTCACCTAGACTTCAGAAGATTCTTCAGTTTGATTGTTCTATAATTTAGTTGTAATTTTAATGTGGTTGTGAAGGAGACAAGCATAGCACTTATTGATTCCACCATCTTAGGTCTTCCCTTTGTATCTACCTTTAATGCAAGTTTGTTTTAGACAGCATATTGATGAGTTGTGTTTATTTTTGTATTCAATTTGACAATTTTAGCTCATGTGTTTAGACAATTCACACCTATTGTGATTATTGATATGGTTGAATTACATTTCACCATTTTAAATGTTTTCTGTGTGTTCACTGTGCTTGGTTTGTATTTCTTTTTTCTGTCTGAGGTTAATTGAGCACTTTTATGATTTCAGTTCATCTCTCTATTGATTAGACATCTTTTTAAAATGCTATTCATGATTGCCCCACAGTTTACCTTTAATTGTTGAGTTTATTTTCAGATTAAATTGTAACACTTCTTTGTAATATAAGGTCCTTAAAACAATATATTCCTAATCTTCACTCCCATCCTTAATACTAGCACTAGCATACATTCTATTTTTAGATACGTGTAAACACACAATACCTTGCTACTATTGTTGCTTTAGGCAGTTGCTATTTTATAGCAATTAAAATTCTAAAACAAGGAATTGTATTTTACCTTCATTTTTTCCCCATTTCTAGTGCCTTTATTTTTTAGAATAAATTGTCTATGTGGTATTTCTTCTGCTTGAAGAACTTCATTTAATATTTCTTAGAGATTACATCTGCTACCAATATTTTCCCACAATTTTCTTTTTGTTTTCTATTCTATCTGTTTGTAATGTTTGTTTGCTCTTATGTGTAATATTTATTTTTTGGTCTGGCTCCTGTAAGATTGTCTCTCTATTTTTTAAAGCAGTTTGAATATGATATGCCTAGAAATGTATTTTTGTGTGTATGTGTGTTGCTATTTTATCATGTTTGGTGTTTTCTCAGCTTCTTGACCAAATGGTTTGGCGTTTATTAATTTAACTTTTTTCACATATATTCTTCAAATATTTTTTTCTCCATTCTCTCTCTCTTTCCCTTCTGGGATTCCAATTTACCATCTGTTAGACAGTTGCTTATTGTTCTACAGCTCCTGAATGATATGTTGTTCTCTCTGTCTCTCTGTCTCTCTCTCTCCATATTTTTTGTTTAGGTTATTTCTCTCAGTTTAGGTTATTTCTATAGGCCTATCTTCAAGTTCATTAATTATTTTCCTGGCTGTGTTAAATCTACTAATATGTCTGTCAAAATTGTCCTTTATCAAGGGTACTGTGTTTTTCATTTCTAACATTTCCATTTGATTTCCCAATGACAATTTACATTTAGAATGGGAGTTTGCTTGGATTTTATTTTCAAATGTCATCTGTACCCTTAGCTTTAAGTTTCCCCTTTACATTGTGTTTCAGAGAGAGTATTTACCTTTCATATTACTTATTTTCCAATACTTTTTTTAGCTTAGTGGAGGTGTAGAGTGGGTATATTCCTTGTTATTTTGATTAAGCCTCACTATTAAGTGGGCACTTTGTCCCTGGGACTCATGGAGATTACTGTCACTGCTGTCTCTCTCCTGGCCTTAGTTCTTAACCCAGAACTTATTCTTGCCCCCCTCTACTATTCCTACGTCTTTTCCCTTCCCCTAGCTGCAATCAGATTTCACTAGTACACTATGAATGACAATGTTTTTTGCCCCTCCTACCACAAATTAAAGTTATCATTTGGTGGTGGAGATAAGGAAGAGGCGTCTAGATGGAGTTTCTTGTCCCTTTTGTAGTGTCTATTCTCCCCATCCTCAAGTATGCAACATGATCGACATTGTCTCAGGACTCTCCCAATCTTTGCTGTAATCACCAAATGGGGTCTGTGAAGAAAAAGCATGACAGATAACATGGAATTACTATGTATTTGTAACCACCAGAGACTTCATATCCTCTCACAAATATAAGGCTTACTGATCTCCACCAATGTGCCAATCATCCCAGCTGAACTCTTCTTATTAATGTCCCACTGCATGTTGCCCAAATAATTCAGTGGTTGGGTCTCATGTCCTCCAGAAAGTGCCTGTCTCTCCCTATATTCTGGGCCACTTTATTGTCTTGAGATCTCGATACTATGATGCATTGAAGAAAAGTTGGAAACTTGATGTTGGTCCAGCTTTTTCACTGTAAGGTCAAGAGTAATTCTCTTTCCAACTTACTTTCTTTTCCAAGTGAAAACCAGAAAAGCCACTCTTAATAATTTCTACTCCTAGTTTTCAAAACATCAAGATTCATTGCTTCCACATTTCAATCAGATGTGCCTAGGCTTTTTCCCATGCTGACATATCTCTTCCTCTTTCTAAGATGCCAACTATGAATTATAAATATAATTCTTCTTCCTGGATGTCACCATCTATCCAGCCAGCCACAATATCAAAAACAAACAATCTCTTCCTTCCCATATAGGTGCTTATTTTGCCAAATCTATTAATTTTACAAAATTAAAAAAGAAAACCCAAAACAATATGTATATTGTATATCCCAGAACATATTGTATTTGACATTCTATTTTAAAACAATCTGTGGAAAAGGAATCCAAATGCAAATAAAGTTATTGGGGTTTAGAATGCTAGCTTACTAAAGGATGTCTGTAATGCCATGGGCGTAGTGCAGTCTATAAACATAACAAAATCCTGTTTTCACCTTTTCACTGTGCTTATAAGTGTGTGCTTCCTGAATTCTGGATTTTGGTACTAAATCTACAGGAAAAAAGTGGAGACTAAAATCAGATCATTACCAGTTGTGCAGTAGGCAACTAATTTAACTACTCTCAGCTTCAGTTTTTATAATACTTATCGTACTTCCAACGTAGCATGGGGTGCAATGACAGATAAAATGCTACACTCAAAATAAAATGTAATCAAGCTTTTCTCTGCTTGGAAGTGAATTCAGAGCATTACTGAGTCACATAGATAATCAGTTCTCAAGTCAATTAGTGGTGTTCTGGAACTGGCTCATGCAGGCTCATGAGATCTGATTGTTAAATTTTCAGGAATTTTGTGAGCTGGTTTTTCAATCATTGGTAGCTTGAAATTGTCTCCACATTGGAAGTACTTATACTAGAAAATGCTACAAATTAGAGCTCTCTTTTTCCCATTAGGGAGCCAGTTTACTAGGACATCACTGTATATGCCTGGGCAACTCAATCATATAGAACCCACAAAGCTTCAGATAGATTAAACTTCTGAGCTCCCCATTTAATAGCTTATTCATGATCAGAAAAAAAATGTATCAGTTGGTTTACAAGTAAAAACAATGATGGGTCATTAGTCCATCTTATTCACAGTATAATAGCAATGTGCATAGATGTATGACAAGATAATTCAGTCTGGCTTTTGCTTCTCTGTGGTTACTAAGCAACTTCAGGAAAACCTGTGTTTACAAGTAACAAAAGAAGTATAAAAAATTTGTGAGGTTATCTTGTTTATGTAAATTAACTAAAAACATAAGAGGTACAGTGTGAGGGTGCAATTAGAAGTGTATTAGAATACTGTAAAATGTTAGTCATCATAATTTTTTGGTAAAAGAAATTTAAATTTTAACAGATTTCTTATTGAATTTCAGGAAAGTAATCCCCCAATAATATTTTTCTCTTAAAACGAAGATTTATTTGTTTGTTCCTACAATATAAATTTAATTCCATGCTCATTATAGAAAATTTGGAATTTACAGAAAAGTGGAAGGAAAATAAATCACTCAGCTTTACTCATGGATAAGCACTGTTAGTATTTCAGTCCGTTTCCTTCCAAAATTGGTTTATTTTTTTCTCTTTCCTTATTATCTTATTTTTTTTATTTGCATTAAGTATACTTATGATCCCATAACATATAACATATACATATGCACTTTTTTACAGATTATTTTGAAATGTGTTAATATTGTGAAAGTAGTGCATTCTTAGTGTAGAAAACAAAATAATACATTAAAGAGAAGTACATTTAAAAATAAGAAAAAATATAACTTAAATTATGTTAATTACATTAAAATATTTTAGGAAAATACACCAAAATGTTAACGGTGTTTATTTCTGGGTGATGGCTATTTTTAGTCTTTTTCAAATGCATAACATAAAAGTTCATAAACATAATTGAGTGTAAATTTTTATACAGATTTAAGCAATAGTAAACATGAGCATTCACAGGTATTTGATGAAAAATTTTAGAAAGAAGCTTGTTACAAATAATTGTAAATTATCCTTCTTGCCCAATTAAAAAAGTCATTTAATGTCATTTAGAGTTATTTCTACAACAGAGACAACCACCTCTTAATTATTTTGATAATAACAATGATTGTTCTGCAATTTTACTTTTGTGGAGTATTTGAAAATAAATTTTTGTTTACAAAATTTCCTGGTGGAATGCAAGTGTAGCAATATTGTTAACAAATATTAAAATATATTACTTGCTGTTTTCAATGTTCAAAAAACACATGAAGACGTTCTAAGTTATTGAGTGAATATTTTAGAACAAGTAACCCACTTTCCAAGAAGATATAAAAATAAATTCAGACCACAAATGAATCCTGGAAATCCCAAATGCCATGCCCAGCTTAAAGCAAAGGGTATTGGACTCTCTTGGCAATTTTATGACAGCTAAACAATATCATGGTGCACATCCTATTTTTCTTGGTCACTTGTGTGGTTCGCAGAATTCTAAGATGGCCCCCCAATATCTCTAGGTGTGTCACCAGGTATGCATACACCTTCTCCCTGTTATTTAATGAAACACTGATCTAGGTACTACTGTAAAGGGATTTTTCAGATGTAGTTAAGGTCCTAAATCAATTGGCCTTCAGATAGGGAGATTATGGATGTGGGCCTAACCTAATTTCGTCAGCCCATTAAATGCTGAGAGTGTCCAGCTAGTGACAGGGGGGTACACTCTGGTTTTCTGGGACCAAATCAAACATCCATGCTTTGATCTGCTTTGGGGGCCACGTGACAAGGTACTGTGGGAGTCCTCTAGGAGCCTAGAGTTGTCTCAGCTGGCAGCTAGAAGGAAAACAGGAGCCTCTCTCCTACAATCACAAGGAAGTAAATTCTGCCAACCAATGAGTTTAGGATCAGATTCTGAGCCAAGATTAGAATTGCAAGCCCAACTGATACCTTGATTTCAGTTTTGCGAGACCCTGACCAGACTATCCACCTGTGTCATGCCCAGACTTCTGACCTGCAGAAACTGAAAAAAAAAAGTAAAAACTTGTGTGGTTTAAAGCTGCTAAATTTGTGGCATTTTTTTACATAGCAATAGAAAACTTATACACAATCTAAGGTGTAAAGTTTTTCATTTACTCATCCTTTCCCATATCCTCTTTATCATGCTCAGCTATTCCATTCCCTGACCAAATTCATAATCCTCCCCTCTCTGACCTTTACACTGTGTTCTCTGGAAACCCAGATCTATGGTTGACAGACATCTTTATATTTGAAATATCATCACTGAAATATTCTTTTTATCTCTTTTCCTTAACTGAAACAAGCTCTTATCTATGGACATATTTTTACCTATACCCTTATTAAAGCAAAGGTACTTATTCTACCTTACACTGTGAACTTCAAAGTCAGGAGCCGAAAATAATAGCAATAAGAAAGAAATTTTATTAGTTGTTTATTGTGTCAGAAACTGTTCTAAGGAGTTTGTGCTAACAAATGTTATTTACTCAATGCTATTTCTTTCAGCGTTCCATAGTAGTGGAACCACAATATTGTTAAGAGAAGAAAGCTTTCAATAGAAAACTGTATTTCCCACCTTCCTTGCAGATAGGTGGCCATGTGATAGAATTCTGGTCAATGAGATATAAGAGAAAGTTGAGTTGGACCTCCTTGTAAAGCTCTTTAGAAATGGAGAGAATTCCATTGGGATGCATTTTTTTTCTATTTGCACTTCTTCCTCCTACCTGGATGAACGTAGTTGTGTGGCATTTTGGGCAGAGGGTTTGGAGGAAAGGAGTCATCTTAGAACCAGTAAGACTATATTTACTTCCGAAGACTAGTGGACCTCAAAAGCAGATGGAGATTGAAAACACTGATGGCAGCACAGAGCCACACCAGCACTGAATTGTCTACCTTTCTAGATTTCTATTCTTGTAAGAAAAGTAAACAAACCAAAAAAACCTTGCTTGGTGATTTTTAAAATTTTATTCATTTAATTAAGTTTATTGGGGTAACCGGTTAATAACATTATATAAGTTTCAGGTGTAAAATTCTATAATATAACATCTGTATATTGCATTGTGTTCCCCATTCAGAGTCTAGTCTCTGTCTGTCACCATACAATTGACCTCCTTTACCCTCTTTATCCACCCCCACCCTCTTCCCTTTTGGCAACCACCATACTGTTTCTGTGTCTGAGTTATTTTTGTTTGTTCATTTGTTGCTTTCTGTTTTATATCCCACATATGAGTAAAATCATAGGGTTCTTGACCTTTTACATCTGATTTATTTCACTTAGCATGATACTGTCAACATCCATCCAGATTGCCACAAATGGCAATATTTTATCTATTTTATGCCTTAGTAGCATATCATTGTATATATGTCCCACATCTTCTTTATCCAGTCATCTATCTAGGGACACTTAGGTTGTTTTCATGTCTTGGCTATTGTGAATAATGCTGCAATGAACACAGTGGTACATATATTCTTATGACTAAGTGTTTTCTAACTTGGGGAGTAGACACCCAAAAGGGGGTTGCTGGGTTATATGGTAATTCTGTTCTTAATTTTTTGAGGAACTTTGTACTGTTTCCCATAGAGGCTGAACCAATTTATATTCCCACTTTCACTGTACAAAAGATCCCTTTTCTCCACATCCTCTCCAATACTGGTTATTTCTTGTCATATTTATAACAGCCATTCTAACATGTCTGAGGTGTTATCTCATTGTGGTTTTGATTTGCATTTCCTTTATAACTAGTGAAGTTGAACATCTTTTTATGTCTCTATTGGCCATCTGTGTATCTTCTTGGGAAAAGTGACTGTTGAGGCCCTGTGCCCATTTTTAATTGGATTGTTTGTTATTTTGTTGTTTAGTTGTATGAGTTCTTTATGTATTTTGGATATTAATTCTTATTAAGCTGTTTGCAAATATCTTTTACCATTGGTTGGGTTGCTTCTTTATTTTGTTGATTTTTCTTTTTGCTGTTTAGAAGCTTTTTAGTTTGATGTCATTCCATACATTTATTTTTATTCTACTTCCCTTGCCATTGGGGTCAAGTTCACAAAAATCTCTCTGAGACCAAGATCTATATGTTTAGTGCCTATGTTTTTTTCTAATCTTTTTATTTTTTTAAGTCTTATATTTAAGTTTTTAATCAATTGTGAGTTAATTTTTGTGAATGGCATCAGATAACAGTCTAGTTTCATTCTTTTGTATGTTACTTTCCAATTTTCCCAACACCATTTATTGCAAAGGTTTTCCTTTCTCCATTGTATGTTTTTTACTCCATTGCCAAAATTAGTTGCCCAGATACATGTGGATTTATTTCTGGGCTCTCAGTTCTATTTCATTGGTTTGTGTTTCTATTTTCCCACCAATACAACACTGTTTTGATTATTGTAGGTTTGTAGTATGATATGAAGTCAAGAAGTGAGATACTTCTGGCTTTGTTCTTTTTTTCTCAGGATTGCATTGGCAATTTGGGTTATTTTGTGGTTCCATACAAATTTGAGGATTTTTTTTGTTCTATTTATTTGAACAATGCCATTTGGATTTTGTTGGGGATTGCATTAAATCTGTATATTGTTTTAGGTAATATGGCCATTTTAACTATGCTAATTTTTCCAATCCATGAATATGGAATATCTTTCTAATGCTTTATGTCTTCTTCAATTTCTCTAAACAATGTCTTATAGTTTTCAGTGTATAGATCCTTCAGTTCTTTTGTTAAGGTAATTCCTAGATAATTTATTGTTTTTCTTTTTTTTTGCGATTGCAAAGGGGATTGTTTTCTTCTTTTCTTTTTCTGATAGTTCATCTGTTATGCTCCTATCTACTATGTTTCTTTAAATTAGGTTTTCTGCTACATGTAGCTGGAACTGTTCTTAACTGATACAGTAGTGTACTTTACATTAATTAACTGAAAAAATACAACAACATTGTAAGGTGAATAAAATTATCCCCATTTTAGAAATGAAGAAACAGGCACAGAGAGTATATGTAAATTTTCCAATATTACACAGGTATTAAAGGAACCGTCATTTGAACCTAGGCAATTTGGTTTCAGATTCCACAGTCTTAACTCCAAAGCCATACTATCTTAAATCCATGGTAACACTTCCAAATTAATAATTTTCCACCTTCATGTAAATTCCTGCTTTTTAAAGGTTTTTGCAATATGGGTATGTTGACCTACAAACACCCACACTACTGTAATATACCCAGCTCATAAGAACTTACCCACATTTATTGAAATATTTGAAATATATTTTGTAATCTTTACCCCCAACCCAGTCCTTGTTATTTATCTGCATGACTTGTCTTGAATTCTTTATCTTCAAAGTACCTCATTACACCATTTTAACCATACATTTACCAAATCCAATGTATATACCATGCACCTAGTAAAATTCTACAGTGGCATTGCCTCTGAAATCCTAAACTCAGATGTTTCATTCTGTGATCACAATGCTCTGCTCATATGTTCTCTCATTCAGTCACTCCCAGTATACCTGTTCTTCTAAGTCAGAACACAAATCTTCTATCTTCCTCTCACCTGTCAACATCTATCCTTTTTAAACTTATTTTTATATTCCATCTAGATTCTTCAGCTTACCATTCAATTACTCCTGTACCAATATATTCAACTCCATTGCTTTATGCCATTGTCTTAGCAGAACTTAATGCCTGCTATCTTTTTACTGCCTACATATAGGTTGGTAATCAGGAACAAAAGAAAGTACATAACTATGAAAGAGAACCAACATAAATCCATAGTATAAAAACTTACCTTGGACTTTTCCTTCTCCATGATAACTCAAATTCACTCCATTTTCTCTCAAAATTCCAAATGATTCATTACCTTATCACTTTTACCAGACACGTTTTGTTCTGCATCAGAGAGAAAATTGAATACCCCAAACAAGAATTCCCTTAATATTCTTCTGTTTAAGCTGTTCATGCATACCATCCTGAAATAGTCCATGTGCCATTTCAGCTCTTAGTCAAGCTAAAGAATTTTATTGGATTCATAAAAATCCTCCACCCCCAATTTTTCTCTTCTCTAAGGCAGTGGAATTTTAATTCAATTCCCAATGTCCTTTTTGAATTTTATTAAAATTGTGTTATATTAAGAAAATATACTCATTTGTTTATATTACATGTTTGAGGTCACCTTCTTATTTTAGTGTAAATTAACTTTTTTCTTTTTTATTCTTGGTTCCTTTTGTTTATTTTTGAGGAAATCAGAGTTTCAAGGATGAAAGAATGTTATACCTTGCTATCTTTACTAAATCTTTCAGGTCTTAAAATTTTTTTTAATTAAAGTTTATTGGGGTGACAATGGTTAATAAAGTTACATAGGTTTCAGGCATACAATTCTGTAATACATCATCTATATATCACATTGTGTGCTCACCACCCAGAGACAATTCTCCTTCCATCACCATATATTTGATCCCTTTTACCTTCATCTACCACCCTCCTCCCCCTTTACCCTCTGGTAACCAATAAACTATTGTCTGTGTCTGTGAGTTTTTGTTTCTTCATTAATCTGTTTTGTTCACTTGTTGCTTTCAGTTTTATATACCACATATCAGTGAAATCATGTGGTTCTTGACATTTTCTGTCTGACTTATGTCACTTAACCTAATAATCTCAAGATTTGTCCATGTTGTCATAAATGGCACTATTTCATCTTTTCTTATGACAGAATAGTATTTCATCATGTATATACACCACCTCTTCTTTATGCAATCATCTATTGAAGGACACTGGCTATTTCCATGTCTTGGCTACCATAAATAAAGCTGCAATGAACATCAGAGCACATATATCTTTACACATAAATGTTTTCAGATTTTTTGGGTAGATACCCAGGAAAGGGATTGCTGGGTCATATGGTAATTCTATTCTTAATTTTATTAGGAAACTCCACACTGCCTTCCATAGTGACTGCGCCAATCTGCATACCCACCAACAGTGTATGAGGATTCCTTTTTCTCCACAGCCTCTCCAACACTTGTTATTATTTGTCTTGTTGATGATAGCCATTCTCACTGGTGTGAGGTGATATCTTATTGTGGTTTTGATTTGCATTTATCTGATGATTAGTGATGTTGAGTGTTTTTTTATATGGCTATTGGCTATCTGTATGTCCTCTTTGGAGAAATGTCTATTCAGGTCCTCTGTCTATTTTTTAACTGCATTGTTTGTTTTTTATGTTGTTGAGTTGTATGAGTTCCTCGTATATTTTGAATATTAGCCCCTTATTGGAGGCATTGTGTGCAAAAATCTTCTGCCATTCGGTTGGTTGCCTCTTTATTTTGTTGACGGTTTCTTTCACTGTGCAGAACTTCTTAGTTTGATATAGTCCCATTCATTTATTTTAGCTTTTACTTCCCTTGCCTTTGAGGTCAAATTCATAAAATGCTCTTTGAACCCAAGGTCCATAAGTTTAATACCTATGTTTTCTTCTATATAGTTTATTGTTTCAACGTCTTATGTTTAGGTCTTTGATTCATTTTGTCTTAATTTTAGTACATGGTGACAGATAGCAGTCCAGTTTCATTCTTTTGCAAGTGGCTTTCTAATTCTCCCAGCACCATTTATTGAAGAGGCTGTCTTTTCTCCATTATATGTTTTTGGCTTCTTTGTTGAAAATGATCTGTCCATATTTATGTGGGTGAATTTATGGGTTTTTAATTCTATCCCATTGGTCCCGTGTGTCTATTTTTCTGCCAATACCATACGGTTTTGATTATTATTGCTCTATGGTACAAACTTAAGTCAAGGAGTGTGATACTTCCAGCAATATTCTTTTTTCTTAGAATTGCTTTGGCTCTTCGGGGTCTTTTGTGGTTCCATACAAATCTGATGATTTTTGTTGTATGAAACAAAAGGTCTTTTAAATTTTTAATCAAGAATTTTTTTATATTATAACAGTTGTAATCAAACTTTTTAATGTATTCTTCTTGTACTAGATGCTATTCTTTCTCTTTTATATTTACATGCCACTAACATCACATTTATCTATTTGTTATTAAGGACTGCATTCCCAATATCATGGATTTAATTTTTTGTATACTGAGTTATACCTTTTCCAGCCACCAGTGCAGATCGTATTACTCATTTAGTTTTTTTAGTTAACCTGTAGTCCACCCTATTCCTAGTTTAAGAAGTTGTGTATTCATTTCAAATTGTTCTCTTTGTTTTAGCCTTTTACTCCATTTCAGAGGTCTTGAATGTGTTTTATTTTGATATATATTGTAACAATGTTCTACTTTTTCTGGTTATTATAGAAAATTATTTACCAAATGCATATTTTAGCCTCCAAATCTTTGGGAAATTAAGGAATATGTTCATAGTCTCCATGTTGTTTTTGTCTTTGTTATGCTGCTTTCTTTACTCATTCTCAAATAAAGCTAACATTGTATAGTCCCACTACTGAACATTACATGACTGCACTCTTATTCCCCTTAGCCCTGGGTAAATCCTTCTCTTAAATTTACAATGGTAAATAAATTAGATATGTTCAGCTCCTGGTGTAATTTTCAGTCTTTCACCTAACATTTATATACTGTACTGAAAAAAAATGTTTGTTGTACCCCCATTGACTGGATGTTTGATAATCCAAAAGAAAATGACTATAATGAAAAGTACCTTCCCCAGCTCACACCTTTCACCAGACTTTTCTGGTGTCCTCTCTACCCCCCACCTCCAACACCATTTGGTTTGAATAAACCACCTGAGATTCTAAGATTTGAGATGTCAGAATTTATTCTCCCCTTACTAATAGCTCAGATATTTTCTCTAAGTTTCAGTTAATGGATTTGGTACCAGTGCACAGAAAGCAGAATAGGAAACAAGAATATGGCTTATTCAAAGACAGTGTTATTTGGAGGGGTGTTGGGCTACACATACAGATCTTATGTTGATAAAAGAATCATTTTTCTAAAACATTGCTTTCATCATGTTGTGCCTTATTCAAATACTTACAAGATAAAATCTGATTCCCTTGGCTTGACATTCAGTGGTCACTTGAATAAGAAGACTCCATTCCCATCTCAGGACTTTTACTCTTCCTCTCTTTCCTATCTCTCTGCCACCCCTTATTTTTCAAGTAAAATTACAAAGCCTATCATTGTTGGCAGTATTTTATCTTTTGAAATAGCACATTTCACACTCTATGTCCTATAGTAAGCACGCTCCATGAAAGCAGGGACTGTACTTAACTTGTTCTATTTTCTTTATATTGTCTTATTTTCCAGAGCCTACAAAAAGTGTGTCTTATGCTCATTTTTGTTACAAAGGGATAATATGGTTCTTATGTAGATTTCTCAATAAATGCTATATATATATATATATATATATATATATATAATATATTATAAATGCCTATTACAGACACTGAAAACTTTTCATATTACTTATTTATGACACCTAACCTATAGCCTCTATCCATTTTTTTCACTTCCTATAAAGACAGATCACTATCACAATTTCAAGTGACAATTACTTTTTTCTAGAATTAAGGAATTTTTGCAAGAAAGATACATTTATAATTTTATGTCCCTGTTAGAATTGATAAGTAGTACTGCTGTACTGGAAAAGTCAAACAGGAAGAAAAAATATTTCAGTTTGTATGAAGAAAAGATATAAAGTGTACTATGTACTTCAGAATTATATCTCAAAATTGCTCATGTAAAAGGTTTGGTTTTGTAATGTTTGTGCTTTTTGTTTTTAATAGTTTTGGAACACTGTAACATATTCTATAAAGTGTTCTCTAGAGTGCTCCCCAAACCTGGATTTTAATCTGTTCTCTACTACTAACAGAACATGTGACCTCAGGCAAGCAAGGGAACTTCTACAACCTCACTTTCATCATTTATAAACTACATATTTCTACCAACCTCACATAATTTTGTGAGGATCAAATGAAATAATAAATGTTGACTAACTTTGTAAAACTGTGAAACATTATTTAAATATAAGAGATTGTTTTCATTACCAATAATTGGTCAAAAGAAGAAATCGTAGTATAACAAAATGAAAAGATCTGCAAAGCAATGGGATACTAAGTGCCGTGGAATACCTTTTTAAAATCCTGAGTGGCAAGAGGTAGAAAGCTTATTAACAGAAAGTTGTCAGATAAAATACAGGATGCTCAGTTAAATTTGAATTTCAGATAAAAAACGCATATTTTTGTTTAAGTAAATTGTATACATGAGCCCCCAAAACATATTAATGACACTGCTAAATATTTGTCAATCAGGAATGTGGTTACTGAGAAATAATAACAAACTAGTTATTTTTTCTTCCACTTCATACTACTGATATGTAAGAAGGAGAAGTTAGGGAAATTTAACATAAGGTAAAGATTGGGGAAGTTGATACATTTTATAGTGTACCAAATATTGGTGTTCTGTTATTTCATTTTAATTTGTGTGAATTCCTAGAACATAAAATGTATCTACTTTCAAGCAGAACATAATCATTTCCTAAAGTGTAATATAAATGACCTCTGGCTCATTCACTGTTTTAGGCTATTCAATAGGGCAGATAATGGGAGTAGAGTATGCAGATCTATGGTGGTTTTATGATATCATAGAACTAAGAATGGTGCTGAGAGTAAACTGATTGATTATGCCAAAGAAACAAATATAATTGTAACAGCCTTATTAAAAGAAAAAAAACAAATTATTGATGACAAATGATCAAAACAGAATGAGATCAAACACAAAGTCTCATCAATTAATTACGTTTATTGACTACAAACATTGTTTTGAGAATAAAATACAAATAAAAATAAAAATACATGAGAATAAAAATACATGAAAAATATTAGGGCAACATGGGGAAAATGATTTGTGCATGTGAAGGTATTAAGTGATTTTTCACCTTTTATGACCACTATCTCCTTAACTTATAAATTTCATTTTGTAGTCCCTTTTGTCAAGTTAGCCAGTGTCCTATCAAACATGATATGCTTTTTTTTTCTTATATGCATTCCCTTGACAGGAGTCTATCTTAAAGCACAGTCTTTAAAATAATTTTGGTCTTTGACACAGTTTACAATTTGACTATGAACCTAAAATTCACTTCATTCTTCAAAAGTCAAAATTTGAATGAAAAAAGGAATAAAAACAATAATTTAAATTTCAAGCTCTTAAATTCTTTTTGTCTATGATTTATAAATTACTAAAGGCTAAAGATTCTAAGTTTCTACACAATCATCATTTATTTTCTACATAGATTTACAAACCTTGGCAGGTTGCCCACTGTGTCTCCTATGCACATATAATCCAGGAAGACAGTGTAACTCTGAGTTGGCCATGTCAAGTTTATATACATCTGCTTCTGTATCCTGTTGGAGAGAATTTCTAAACACTCTTATACAGATTTTGTTTTTGTATATGATGGTTTCGTCTACTACATTTTGATTCCATTCTTACTACCTGTGTGTCCTTTGGTAAGTTACTTAACATCTCTGAGTCTTTGTTTCCACATTAGTAAAATGGGTCCCCAATGACTCAGTGTCTCCTGTCCCAACTTCATATTCCCTCAGGAATAAAGCTGATTGACTCTGGACTAAACAATATGGTACTAATTTCTTCAGTGTTGTGCCAGGTCAGTCTGTCTAGAAAGTTATCAATCATGCAGAATATTTCACTGAAATATCTCAATTTTACTGACTATTTTTTCCAGATTTATATTTATATTTATTTTTTCTTCATAATTTTTTTAATTTTTCAATTGCAATTGACATATATTAATTAGAAGTGTAAAGCATAGGGTTTAACATGTATATGACTTATGAAGTGATCACCTCAATAAATTGAATATCCATCTAAAACTATATTTGTAAAAACTTACTTCTTAAAACCATGACCAATGCATACAACTCCCTTAAGTTTTCTTTGTTCTTATTGGTGGAATATTTCTTCTAAATAAATCTAGATAAAACAGTGTTTTAATGTTTGAGGCATTAAATTAAAGTCAACATATTAACACTTCATTGAACTTCCTCCATTTTCACATATACATTATATGTATATGCAACATACACATGTAAAATATGTATAATATACGCATACAATTGCAATAACATTTTTACTTACAGAACTGAAAATTTGGTAGTATATTAAGAAAGACCACGATATCTTCCCATGGAAATATTGATTTGAATAAGAACCAAAGTGTCCTTCAATAGATGATTGGATAAAGAAGATGTGATACATACACACACACACACACACACACACACACACACATATATATATATATATATATATATGATTAATACTACTCTGCCATAAGAAAAGATGAAATACTGCCATTTGCAACAACATGGATGGATCTTGAGGTTATTATGCTAAGTGAAATAAGTCAGAGAGAAAAAGTTGACAACCATATGATTTCACTGATATGTGGGATATAAAACTGAAAGCAACAAAGGAACAAGACAAATAAAGAAACAAAAACTCAGGCACATAAAATAGTTTAGTGGTTACCAGAGGGCAAAGGGGGAGAGGGGGTGGTAGAAGAGGGTAAAGGGAGTAAAATATATAGTGATGGAAGAAGAAATGACTCTGGGTGGTGAGCATACAATGTAATATATAGATGATGTATTTTACCAGAGGTGCCAAAAAATGTATACACATGACTTGTATTCATCTTTTGTTATTGGTATATATTGAGTATTATAATTTTAATACAGTTTTTTTCCATTCTTAAAATGTGTATACATTTTTTTGGTACCCTCTGTAGAACTGTACACTTCAAACCTATGTAATTTTACTAACCATTGTCATCCCAATAAATTTAATTAAAAAAAGAGATTTTTAAGGCTGGGTGTGCCTCCATTTATATTAGAAAAACTAATCCAATCCCATATGTATATGTGCTATTATGGATGCATACATGCACACATATGAGGTGAGACAATTAAGGTCAAGAGCTCATCCTAGAAAAAGTGCTACATACCTCATTGCTGAATATCACTGTGGTTACCTTGGAAGTACTCCCCTTGGGAAGCTATGCACTGATGCCAGCAGATAGTCCACACTTCAAAAAAATGTTGGAACTCTTTTTCTGGAATGGCCTCAGAGCTGTCATCATATTACCCTTGATGTCCTGAATGTCATCAAAATGTCTTCCTTTCAATATTTCCTTTATCTTTGGGTAAAGGAAGAAGTCATTGGGGGCCAGATCATGTGAGTAAGGAGAGTTTGTTTTGCTGGCTAAAAACTCCCTCACAGACAGTGCCATGTGAGCTGGTGCATTGTTGTGATGCAAGAGACATGAATTGTTGGTGAAAAGTTCAGATCGTCTAACCTTTTCATGCAGGCTTTTCAGCACTTCCAAATAGTAAACTTGGTTAACTGTTTGTCCAGTTGGTACAAATTCATAATGAATAATCCCTCTGATGTGGAAAAAAAAGGTTAGCAACATCATTGCATGAACTTAATTGTCAGATATTATAAACTAGAAGTGAATTTTTTTCACACAGAGGCCACCTATATTTTTTTGACTTTTAGTCGTTGAAAAACAAAGTCAGCATTTCAAGCCAAGCATCTCTTTCCAATGACCAAATGTTACATATTTTGAATTGCCACTTATATTTCTGTCAAATCAGGGATTTGAAATAAAGGGAAACCTCATGACTTAGTTTATTATCTGACTAACCACATTCTAGGCTATTAAAATCAAATATACAGATGCACACAGAAAGGCACATGCTTTCTTTCTGCAGGTGACAGATGACCTTCATTATCATTAAAACATTACTAACATGACAAGTAAATTAGCCATTTCCCAGTGCCAATTTCATTCATTTTAGCTTACTGCCTTATCACCTCTTGTAAGTACAGACCTGAAAGAACTGCCTTCTTCCCTTGTCTATTCTGAAGTAGTGAGACCTGGCTTATAAACCAATACATATGCTTCTATATAATCATAAATCCAGGTGTCAACAATTCCAGGTTGTATACTCTTCACTCATGGGAGTTTGGCCACTTGAGTTTTAGTTTGTTAGGCCTTTTTTTTTTTAGCTAGAGCTGAATGTAACATTTGTAATCATAGTCAAACTCTCACATACCTTTCTTCCATTCTGTACTTGTAAATCAATCATCACAATCACAAATGTGGAGAAAACCACCGATGATTGTTAGAAGTATATTAATTACATGTGATTTTAAATATTCTTTCAGATTTATCAAATATTTACCGTATTTTTCCATGTGTAATGTTCACATTTTTGCCCAAATTTGTGAGGGGAAAATAAGGATGCACATTATACATGGGTAGTACTAAGTCTGTATCTATATAAATGTTTTTAATTCTTTTATTTATGTTTATGAGTTAAAAGTGTAACTCTAGAAATCAATAATGATATCCATATGCAAAATAATACCCTAAAACATGATAATTTGTTTTGTTGAACTTACGACAAATTTGCAACAATGAAGAGTTCTTGGCCTTCTATGATATTGTAAATTTCTTATCAGTACATAAAATTTCTTATACTGCGTATCTGTTCTTGTGTTTTGCAATGATTTGTTACATAAAATGTCTTGTACCATAATATGTTAAAAATAAATGCTAAAATTCCTTTATAATACAAAAAACAAGTACCTAAATGTGAACAAATAAAATTTGAATTAAAAAATTGAAACAAAAGATTTTTTTCCCTTAAAGTTTTGGCCAAAAACAAGGGTGTGCATTATACATGGGAGTGCATTATACATGGGGAAATACAGTATTCTGTACAAGGCACTGTACTAGGTATTTTGAGAACTGTAAACATTAAGTTAATATTCTCGTACTTACCTCCTTGAAGACCTACAGTGTAGCAAAATAGATAGAAATGAAAAAATAAAAATAGTATATAATTGGTAGCACCCAGGATGCCTAAAAGTATACTTATAACAAAGAAACATTTTGTATTAATTGCATTTATTTTTAAATCAAAATGTATCAGAAACATATAAAGTGAATAATAATATATCAGGTACCCAAATAGCCACCACCCAGATTTAGTAAATGATAATGTTTTACTATTTTTGTTTCAGGCCTACTTAAAAATAAATCAATCATTACAGATGGAGTAAGGTTGTGCTTCTCACTGATTACAAATCTCTTCCTTCAGAAGCACCCATTAAACTTGCAGTAGTGTGACCTTCTTGTCCATGTTCTTATAATTTTTCTACATAAACATGTATTTGTAAGCAATATGGCTATATCCATAAACAGTTGATATGTGCAGTTACAACATTTTTATATAATTACTCATATATATTTGAACACTTGCTATTTTACTCAACTTTTTTATTGGCGTTATCTATGTTGAAAAATGTAGAACTAACATTCATTCTTATTGCTGTATGATATTCTGTTGTTCAAATAAATATACCACAATTATCCATCTTATTAATTATGGATATTTGTGTTGTTTCAATGAATATCCCATCATGTACTTTATTGTACATGGGTCAGCAATGTTAAGTCATGCACTGGTCTCCTTGTTGTTCCTCATACAAATATTTGGTCTTTGTAAAAGTCATGACGCATATTTGCAACAGATGGCACTAGTGTATTTTTGGAAGTACTAAAGCCATTTGCATCTATGTTATTGCTATATCATTTGACAGCTGACAGTTCTAGCTTCATTCAAAAAAAGTTGAATGATTTGGTTGAGTTTTGGAGGTTCTACAAGTTGAAGATGGAAGACCAAACTGTGCATCTTTCCCATATTTTACTGTTTTACTTCCATAAAGGGAAGAACTCGTGTCAAGCTTGTGAGAAGTTGCATAAAGTTTACATGACAATGCTCTACAAAACGTCAGTTCCAATGATGGTTCACAAAATTCCATGCTGGTGATTTTGATCTCAACGATGCTCCTTGTTCAGGGAGGCCCACAGAGGTTGATGACAACAAAATAAAGGCATTGATCAAGTCAAACCCATGTTACATGACACAAGAGATTGCAGACATATTGAACATCCATCTTTCAAGCATTCACGACCACCTGAAGAAGCTGGGGTACATAAGCAAGCTCGATATTTGGGTTCCACATGAACTCAAAGAAGTTGATTTGACAGCGCATATAAACATCTGCAATATGCTCATTAAAGGTGAGGAAAATGATCCTTTTTTGAAGGGACTGATAACTGGTGATGAAAAGTGGATTGTTTACAACAATGTGGTGCACAAACGGTCTTGGTTCCGACATGATGATTCACCTGAAATGACATCAAAAGCAGACATTCATCAAAGGAAGGTTATGTTCTCAGTGTGGTGGGATTTTAAAGGTGTCAGGTTATTCGAGCTCCTACTAAGGAACCAAACAATCAATTTGAATGTGTAGTGTTGGCAATTGGACAGTTTGAATGAAGCCATCATCTAGAAACTTCCAGAGCTTGTTAATTGTAAAGGAGTTTTGTTCCATTGCTACAACGCGAGACCACACACAAGTTCGATCATTCGTCAGAAATTATTGGAGCTTGGATTGGATGTGTTGCCACACCCACCATACTCGCCTGAACTTGTGCTGTTAGACTTCCACTTGTTGCACTCTCTTCAAAACTCTTTGCATGGTATAACGTTCAATTCAGATGAGGCTGTAAATCAGCACCTTGTTCAGTTTTTCGCAAATAAAGACAGGTCCTTCTATGAACGAGGAATTCTGAAGCTCACTGTAAGATGGCAAAGGTTATCAAACAAAGTCGACAATATATCATTGATTGATCTTTGTTCTTTCTATAAATAAATGACCTTTGAAAAACCTAGACAAAATACATCATGACTTATCTGAAGACCCAATAATTCATGGTCTCACCTTACAGCCATTGCACTGCCTGTTCCTTCTGGCATCCATTGTCCTCGACTGCCTATGTCACCTTCTTCAAGTCTTGGCTCAAATGTTACATTCTCAGTAAGGTCTTCTCTGACTGCACTATACCCTGGCAATCCTGATAACCCTTTCCTAAGCTTTTGTGGTTTTTATTTATTTTTCATTTATATGATGCTTGTTGCTTTCTAACATATCATATATTTTTACCTTTTTTGATTATTGTTTGTCTCCTCTATTGGTATTATTATGTGGCTATTGTGAATGGGGTATATTGAAGGTTGTATTTTCTATATGATTATAGATGAACTATAGAAATGTTATTAAGTTTTGTTGATTTTATTGATTTTATTTGATGGTATTGGCCTTTATCCATTCCTTGCTAGATTCAATTATTCAGTTCTTTCTTTATAATCATTTATTTTTCAATTACAGTTGACAGACAATATTATATTAGTTTCAGATGTACAGCATAGTGATTAGATATTTATAAAACTTATGAAGATCACCACAATAAATCTAGCACCCATCTGACACCATACTTAATTATTACAATATTATTAACTGTTTTCCTTATGCTATACTTTACATCCCCAGGACTACTTGGAACTACTAATTTGTACTTTGTAGTCCGTTCTCCTTTTTCACCCATATCCCCACCCACTACTACCATCTGACAGTCATCAAAATGTTCTCTGTATCTATGAGTTTATTTCTTCTTTTTTTTTTTTTAAGCTGAGCCATCCTGCCACCTGTTGGTAGCTCAGCAGCAGCTCAGCTTGGGCTGGGAATCAAACCACTGTTGCTCAGAGCTCACACTCTTGAGCAAGCTCTTAACCAACTGAGCCACTCAGCCAGCTATGAGTTTATTTCTGTTTTGTTTGTTCATTTATATTGTTCTTTAGATTCCACAAGTAAGTAAAATCATATGGCATTTGTCTTTCTCTCTCTGACTTACTCCACTCAGACAATACCCTCTAGGTTCATCCATGTTATTGTAGACAGTAAGATTTCATTTCTCTAATGGCTGAGTAATATTCCATTGTATATACATATATACCACCTTTTCTGTATCCATTCCTCCACTGATAGACACCTAGACTGCCTACATATCTTGGCTATTGTAAATAATGCTGCAATGAACATATGGATGCACATATCCTTTTGAGGTAGTGCTTTGGGTTCCTCTAAATAAATACCCAGATGTGGGATTACTGGGTACTTCTTGGTCACTTGTTATAGCATTTGTTTTGAAGTCTATTTTGCCCAATATAATTATTGCTATCCAGCTTTTTAAAAATTTTTTCATTTTCATGAAATTTTTTTTTCATTTCTTAACTTTCAGGTCCTGTGTGTCTTTTTGATCAGTAGTCTCTTGTAGTCACCAGATATAAGGGTCTTGTTTTCTTATCCATTCAGCCACCCTATATTTTTTTTTATTGGAGCATTTAATCCATTCATATTTAAAGTAATTGTTGATAGGTATGTAGTTATTGGCATTTTATTATTCAAATTTTTTATCTTTTTTTTCCCTTCTGTTTAAGGAAGTCCCTTTAACATTTCTTGTAATGCTGATTTGGTGGTAATGAACTCCTTTAGCTCTTTCTTGCCTGGGAATCTCTTTATTGGTCCTTGGATTCTAAATGATACCTTTGCTGTGTAGAGTATCATGGCTGTAGGTCTTTGGTTTTCATCACTTTGAGTAATTCGTGCCAACCCCTTCTGACCTGCAAAGTTTCTGTTGAGAAATCAATTGACAGTCTTATGGGAGCTCCCTTGTAGGTAACTGACTGCTTTTCTCTTGCTGCTTTTAAGATTCTTTCTTTGTATTTAAACTTTGGGATTTTAATTATGACGTTTCTTGGTATGGGCCTCTTTGAGTTCATCTTGTTTGGGACTCTGCATTTCCTGGGCTAGTATGTCTATATCCTTCCCCAGGTTAGGGAAATTTTCCATCATTATTTCCTCATATAGGTTTTCAATTCCTTGCTCTCTCTCTTCTCCTTCTGGAACTCCCATGATGTCAATGTTACCACACTTGATGTTGTCCCAGGGGACTTTTAAACTATTCTCATTTTTTGGCTTCTTTGTTCTTTTTGCTGTTCTGATTAGGTATTTTCTGCTAGCTGTTTTCTGATTAGGTGTTTTGTCTCCTAAATCAGTGATTCAATCCTCTGCTTCATCAAATCTGCTGTAGATTAATGTATTTTCATTTCAGTTATTGTATTCTTCATTTATGATTGGTTCATTTTTATGTTTTCTATCTCCATTTCTATGTTTCTTATCTCTTTGCTGAAGTTCTCACTAAGATCATTGAGTATCCTTATAACCAGTGTTTTGAACTCTGTGTCTGGTAAATTGCTTGTCTCCATTTTGTTTAGTTCTTTTTCTGGAGCTTTGTTCTGTTCTTTCATCTGAGACATGATTCTTTGTCTACCCATGTTGACTGTCTCCTTGTGTATGTTTCTTTGTATTAGATAGAGTTGCTATGTCTCCCAGTGTTAGTAGAATGGCCTTATATAATAGGTGTCCTGTGGGGCTCAGTCGCACACTTTCCTTGATCACCTGAACTGTGTGCTCCAGGTGTGTCTCATGTATATTGTGTATTTTCTTTTGTTTTAGTTGAGTCTTGCTGCTGTTTGCACATCAATGGTAGGGACTGACCATCAGGCTGATTGGTTGTGAGGATTGGCTGTGATTATAGTGGAGGAGATGTTGTGCAGGGACTGACCCTACAGAGCAGGATTTGCTTTAGCAGGGCTGTGGTGCCTGCCCAGTCTGCCCTTTGTGTGTGTCATTTGTGGAAGTAATTGTGTGGTGCTCTATTGTGGTCTGAAGTTTGCCACCAGGTTTTTTGGTTTGGGGGCCTCTTGGGAGAGGCTTTGTTGTAGGCCAAGATCAGTCACTGCTTGTGACCTGCCCAGGGCCACTTGGTATGAGCTGCAATGTAATCTGCAGATGGTTAACACTTTTACTGGGCTTGGAGGTGCCTGGAAGAGACTAAGCTGTGAACTGAGGCTGCCTGCACTAATGTCAGGCTTGAGGCTGCTTAGCAAGAGGCATGGGGCATGCCAAGACAAGGTCCTGCTTGTTTGGGTTTTGTGAACTTTTGAGGTGTTTTAGCAATGCCCACAGCAGAAGCCAAGACAGGCCATTGTATGGAAAAGCCACTGTGAGTAGTTTGGGCAGTTCCACAAGTTGGGTGTGGGGAACGGTGTTAGCCAGGTTGATGGAGCTCAGATATGGTGTCCACCTGTGCATGCATGCTGGGTGGGTGGGTGGAGCTCAACAAAGAAACAATGGCTTCTGCCAGCAGTTCTGTCTGGGATGAAGCTGCCCCTCCATCCCTTGCCTAAGAGCCAGACAATTCAGTTCCTCCCTGTATGTCCCTGGCATCTTTTGAACTTCTGCCGCAGCACTGGTGCTCAGAGTGAGTGAGGCTGTCAGTGAGTAATTCCATGTGCAGGCCCTTTAAGAGGAATGTATGGGAATCCAGCTGCCCTCTGCATCACTCAGCCACAATCTCTGCTATTTTTCACAGACAGATGTTGTGGGGACTTCTCTACCTGGCACTGGAACCCTGGGCTGAGGTGGCTGATGTGCGGCTAGGAAACTCCCTCCTCAGGGTGGACTACCACAGCTGAGATATCCCTCAGGGTTTTTAACCAAGTGGGTGTTGGACCAGTCCATTCCACCTCTCTGCCCCTCCTACCAGTTTTGATATGGCTTCTTCTGTATGTCATTAGATATAGGACTTTTTTTCAGCTAGACTTTTGGTGTTTTCAGTGGTGGTTGTTCTGTAGTTTAGTTGTAATTTTGTTTATGAGATGAGGTAAACACAATATTTCCACACTTCACCATCTTGACCAGAAGCTCTTTTTTTGTGGCATTTATTTAATTTTAGATTTTTCACTAATCTATATTGTTTTCCAATGTAAATTATCTGATTTTCCTTTTACAGAACCTAGAGAACAGAACTTAAGGGAATACATTGCTGAAGTCCTCACACTGCTAGGAAGATGTAATTGCTAAACGTGCTATTTTATATATAAAAGCATTATGAAGATATGATTTACATGCCATAAAATTTACCCTTTTAAAGTATACAAGTCAGTGATTTTTAGTATACTGCCAGAGTCTTTCAATCACCACAACTATGTAAACTTAGAAAAATTTTATTCCATAGTTGATGTAGAGGCCTGACCACCGCATTGTATTTCTGAAACTGATGTTGAATAATACTGTATGTCAACTATAATTATATATACATATAGTCTCGGGACATGGAGTAGAGAGCGGGAACGGATTCAATGGAATTGTAATAGATAAGCATGATATCGGGGGTGGGAGGGCAATAGATGGGGGAGGGGGGTTGTTACTTTGTGAGGGTGAAAAGGGTAACTATTGCATTGTTCTGTACACCTGAAACTAACAATAAAAATAAATAAATAAATAAAAGAATACCTTTTCCTATTAGGAGCCACTCTTCACTCCCCTCAGATCCTTAGCCCTGTGCAACCACTAATTGACTTTCTACATCTATAGATTTGCTTTTATGGATGTTTCATATCAATAGAAGCATACAATATGTGGTCTTATTTCCTAACTGGCTTATTTCCCTTAGTATAATGTTTTCTAGGTTCATCCATGTTGTAACATGTATCTGGTTTTATTACTGAATAATATCCAATTATATTGATAAACCATGTTTTTTTCATGCATTTATTAGTTGATGGATATTTGGGGTTTTCTTTAACACTTTTTGGCTTCCATGAATTGTGCTGCTATAAACATTTGTGTACATAATTTTGATGAACATATATTTTTATGTTTCTTGGATAAATACATTGGAGTGGAATTACTCAGCAATATCATCACTCTGCATTATACTTTTAGGACCAGCCAAACTATCTTCCAAAGATTCTCTACCACTTTACATTCCCACAAGTAATGTATGAGGGTTATAATTTTTTTGAATTTAAATTTATTGGGTGACAATGTTTACTAAATTACATAGGTTTCAAGTGTACAATTCTGTAATACATCATTTATATATATCACATTGTGTGTTCACCACCCAGTCAGTTTTCCTTCCATCACCATATATTTGACCCCCTTTACCCTCTTCTACTACTCCCTTCTCCACCCTTACTCTCTGATAATCACTGAACTATTCTCTGTGTCTATGAGTTTTTATTCATTTATTTGTTTGTCTTGTTCCTTTGTGGCTTTCAGTTTTATATCTTACATATCAGTGAAGTTAAGGTTACAATTTCTTTATCTCCTCAACAACACATTTTATTACCCTCTCCCCCTTTTTTAGCCATCTCAGCGGGTCTGAAGTTGTAGCTCATGATGTTGATATGCATTTCCCTAATGACATATGACTTTGAACATCTTTTTCATGTGCTTATTGGCCATTCATATGCTATTATTGCAGAAATGGTTATTTAGTCCTTTTGTCTATTTTGTTAATAAGGACATTTTTCTATTTATAATTGAGTTGTGAGTGTCCTGTTTATGTTCTGGATATAATTCCTGCTATAGTCTGAATATGTATGCCCCCACCCCCCAAATTTATATATTGAAATTTTAAGTTTCTAGGACCTGTCTTAGTCAACATATGCATTTATTTATGTTAGGTATATTACTAGGAGTGAAATTGGTGAGTCATAGGGTATGCATATGTTTCAATTCAGTAGATACTTCCAAACACCTCAACTTGCAGTGTATGAAAATACTAGTGCCTACATATCCTTACCTATATTTGATATTTATTGGTGTTTTTTTCATTGTGAATATTCTGGTGTCTTTATCTTTAATCTAATAGTTATTCTTAGTTCAATGTGTCTAAAGCTTTTCACCTGACATACTTCTAAAAGCAAAAGTGTGTCAAAGTATATCCTACCACTTGGAGGGTGGGTATCACATCATAATTTGAAAGAGTCAACTGTAAATACGTTATTTATTTGAAGTTGTGTGGTTTAGCATAAAAATTAATGTAAGTATTGCATTTTATCCCTCCAAATTAATGTTTGTTCCAAAATATTTCATGCTCTAGGTGGATATAGCATACTTATCCTCTGACTTTGCTTATGCCTTAACAAATGGATATGTATCCCTGGATCTGTGTATACCCCAGTTTAAAGGATATTATTTCACTTGATCACCCAATGAACTTGTGTACAGATAGAGGTTTTAATTTTAGTTTCCATTCTAATCAACACCTTTCTCAATAGTCCAAACATTTAATTGATCTATTTGGTTCAAATATGGTTGTTACATACTTTAGGGAACTATTCCCAAAGACACATATAGTCATTCTTGTTTTTCAGTTGAAACTTGTTTTAACATATGTGATTTCTTTTTCAATGTTAGGTGAGCCATCTAATTTAGCTGTTTAAAGAATAAAAATATTAACACTTTTACTACTTAGTGTTATTCATCATGGAATCTAGCTTATTATAAATCAATACTGAGGTTTTAATAATGGAAAAAATAGTAAATTGATAATAGACATCACATAGTAAACAAATAAAGAAACAAAGAAACAAAAATCTGATTAAATTAATTCAGCCTTTTACTTTTAAACCAAATTCTGTTGAACTTACACTATTGAATGAATGGCATACAGGGTATGGTAGAGATGGGGTGCTTGTAATTGTGTTTGAATTAAACACAGAGATGAAGCAACTATAGGATAACCTTCAAAATAAATTGATTAATTATAAGCAAATGTTTATAATGCTTTAATGGTTATAGAATATATTAAGGAAAGAGTTCTTGCCCAGAAGGTGTTTGTCTTGCAAGTGATTTAAAGAAACTTAATGTCTGAGTAACAAAATCTACTTGATATATTATTAGCCAAACTGTAAGATCTGGAAATTATTGCTGCAATATACAAGATTATTAATAAGACCATCACTTACACAGTTGCTTCTAGGGATCACAGGAAATTAAAGAGAAAGAAATGTCATATCTTGGACTATTCAAATGCATGGGTAGGGCTGATTCACCTAATATATGTCAATTTGTAGACCAGTGTAAAATTCACACATTGCCCTATAACCTAGGCTGTCTCATCAAGGTAGCTATAATTGGATTAGAAAAGAACCTTTTCTTTATCATTGGTTTTGATAAGGCTATGTCTACTGCCATCACATTTTTTTCTCAGAGGTCTAATTTGAAATGTTATAATTTTTAAATCATAGTTGGTTTACTCTTTATGCAAGGTGAAATTTTAAGTAAAGTTTTTATTTATAATATTGTAAAAGAGATGTTCAGCACTAAACTCTACATATTTAAATTAAGGTAGGTAGATAAATAAATATAAATAGATAGATATAAAGATAGATTGATGGAAAAATTGAGAGAGAGAGAATCATATTATTCAACAAAATTGAATCTAGAAATTGTCTAATTAATATTAAAAGTTGACTAAAATATGAAAATGTGCACACAGATACAGACATATCTATGCCATCAACATATAAATGTGCATCCCTTCACCAATATTTCATTTAGGGACAAGGCTGGAGGCCTTTTTTTAAGTGTAAGAAATACTTTAAAATTATTTTAAATCAATATCAGTGCAGAATATTTTTGAAAGTTTTTTAAAGCAAGTTTTGAGGATCCTCATCTTTATCTGATCTTTTTAAAACATGCAAATTATTTTCATAGTTAAAACTTATATTTAATGTTCTTATTTTATTGGTTTCCATAATATTAATTTAAAGCAGATAATTAAAATGAATAAAAATGGCTAAACAAGTTTAGGAGCAATCTTAACTGACTCTTGGAAAATATGCAACTCAATGATTGGGAACATGGGTCCAAATAGAGGATTTGTTGTCCCCTGAGAAACAGTGGATAGGTTTTACAGAGGGATTGAAAACACTGGTATATCTAGCAAAGAATTTGAGTGACAGTTGGCTGAGATGGTCTTTCATGTATGGTTTTTAAAAATATTTTTATTAAAATATATCTAACATACAATATTATATTTGTTTCAGGTGTACACAATAGTTATTCAACATCTATATTCCTAAAGAAGTGACCACCATAGTAAGTCCAGCAAACATGATTTCTAAAGGAAATAAAAATAGAAAATATTAAAGCCAATCATAACTTCAATTATTTACCTTTTACTGTATTTCATTACAGTCTTTTTTCTGTATTTATATGTCTTTATTTATTTTTATTTACAGAATTGGAATGTGACTGGTAACCACTAAAGTTTATTGAACATTTAAATTTTTTACTAATACAAAATACCATAGAGCTTTATGGTAAAGATGATAAAGTAAGTTCAAGCTTTGAAATAATTATGCTTCAAATACTGAGCAAAGATAAAATCAAATATAAAAATAAAAAATTCATGGTTAGGTTTAGAAACAAAAAATAAATTATTTCTCTGGACTAGAAACAAAACAAAAATATCAAGAGTTAAGTGGGCTGAAGCCAAGGGCTTGAATGCCTCCAAGTATGCATGTTCCAATGGCAGCTGAGTGTTCAGCTCTATGAGTTATGAGGACTTAAAGTGTTCAATTCAAGACTGAAGGCATGCGCTAAGTTCATGGCTTGAAACTGAAGGCTATAATGGAGCACTCCTGCTTATAAAAGTAGGTTGAAAAATGTTGACAGCTGCTGCCTGAAGAAGTATATTAATAAATGTATACATCATGATCAAATCCAGTTTTTCTTGGCATATGGGACAGTGCTCCAATGTAAAATGTAATAAACAACATTAATAAATTAAAGGAGAAAGTATATACTTATATCAAGAAATTTAGAAAACATTTGATAACATTCAACACACATTCCTACTGAAAACTCTTAGTAAACTATTATTAGAAATGAACATATTTTTTTAATTGAAGTTTATTGGGGTGACAAATGTCAGTTAAGTTACACAGGTTTTAGGTGTACAATTCTGTAATACGTCATTTTTGTGTTCAACACCCAGAGTCAGTTCTCCTTCCATCACCATGTATTTGTTCCCTTTTACCCTCATCTACCATCCCCCTCCCCCCTTACCCCAGTAACAACTAAACTATTCTCTGTGTCTATGAGGTTTTGTTTCTTCATTTTTTTGTCTTGTTCCTTTGTTGTTTTCAGTTTTGTATACCACATATCAGTGAAATCATATGGTTCTCGACTTTTTATGTCTGACTTATTTTTCTTTGCATAATAATCTCAAGATCCATCCATGTTGTCGCAAATGGCACTATTTCATCTTTTCTTATGGCAGAGTAATCTGTCACCGTGTACCAAAATTAACTCAAAATGGATCAAAGACCTAACCATATGACCTGAAACAATAAAATGCATAGAAGAAAACATAGGTACTAAACTTATGGACCTTGATTCAAAGAGGATTTTATGAATTTGACTTCAAAGACAAGGGAAGTAAAAGCTAAAATAAATGAATGGGACTATATCAAACTAAAAATCTTCTGGACAACAAAGGAAACCATTGACAAAAATAAAGAGGCAACCAACTGAATGGGAGAAGATTTTTTTCAAATAGTGCCTTCGATAAGGGGCTAATATCCAAAATATATAAGGAACTCATACAACTCAACAACAACAACAACAAAAACAATCCAATTTAAAAATGGGCAGAGAACCTGAATAGATATTTCTCCAAAGAGGACATACAAATGGCCAATAGACATATGAAAAAATGCTCAACATCACTAATCATCAGAGAAATGCAAATCAAAACCACAATGAGATATCACCTCACACCAATTAAAATGGCTATCATCAACAAGACAAACAATAACAAGTGTTGGAGAGGCTGTGGTGAAAACGGAAACCTCATACACTGTTAGTGGGAATGAAGATTGGTGCAGCCACTATGGAAGGCAGTGTGGAGGTTCCTCAAAAAATTAAGAATAGAATTACCATATGACCCAGAAATCCATCTCCTGGGTATCTCTACCCCAAAAATCTGAAAACATTTATCTGTAAAGATATATGTGCTCTGATGTTCATTGCAGCTTTATTTATGGTGGCCAAGACATGGAAACAGCCAAAGTATCCTTCGATAGATGACTGGTAAAGAAGAGGTGGTATATATACACAATGAAATACTATTCTGCCATAAGGAAAGATGAAATACTGCCATTTGCGACAACATGGATGGATCTTGAGATTATAATGCAAAGCGAAATGTCAGACAGAAAAAGTCAAGAACCATGTGATTTCACTGATACATGGTATATAAAACTGAAACCAACAAATGAACAAGACAAACAAATGAAGAAACAAAAACTCACAGACACAGACAATAGTTTAGTGGTTACCAGGGGATAAGGGGGCAGGGGGATGGTAGATGAAGGTAAAGGGGATAAAATATATGGTGATGGAAGGAGAACTGACTCTGAGTGGTTGAACACACAATGTGATATATTAATGATATATTACAGAATTGTACACCTGAAACCTATGTAACTTTACTATCCATTGTCACCCTAATAAACTTAAATTCAGAAAAAATAAAATAAACGGGCTATACAATTTTACATTAAAGGAAAACAAAACAAAACCTTAGACTACTTTTCCAGAAATAAAGTAGCTAATTTAAAGCTTAGAGCTTGTGAACATTTTTAATCCTTTTCATTATGCATTTTCAAATTTCCGTCTTTAAGTCTGTACCAATTTACACTTTCAATAACAGCACATAAGAATGAAGATTTTTATATACTTTTAACCATAATGGTATTATCTTTAGATTTCATAATTTAATCGATGAAAATGGGAAAATATTCTTTCAATTTATATGTTTATATTACTTTTATTACTAGTAAGATTCAATGTGTATATTCTTTAAGAGAGGCCACTTGTATATTTTTGTGGGGGTCAGTGCATATTATTTGCTCATTATTATTCAGTTTTATTGACATTTGATTTATGTTCAAGAAATTGTCACATTTCAGCTTACAGTTTGATGAATTTTGACAAATGTATTCACCCATGTAACCATGACCAGAGTCAAGATATAGAACATGTCTATCAACCTATAAAGTTCCTTTATCCCCCTTTGCATTTATTTCCTCACCTCACCCCAGACAACCACTGGTCCTACTTCTATCACTATTGATTAATTTTTCCTCTACTTGAACTTTGTATAATGAGAGCATACCATATGTGCTCTCTTGTGTTTGTCTTTTATCCCTCAGTCTAATGCACCATTTTTTTAAAATTTGTATGTTTACTTTTTGTATAAATTTATTGGGGTGACATTGCTTAATGAAGTTATATAAATTTCAGGTGTATATTATACTACAATGCCTGTACACTCTATTGTGTGCTCACCACCCAAAGTCTAGTTTTCTACTGTTACCATATTTACCATTTTTATATATTTTCTTGAAAAAACATTGCAGCAGCTTCTTGTCCTTAGTTATTAGCAGGTTTTTTGTTTATTTGCTTGTTTGTTTGTTTGCTTGTTTTAAATCCACATTGGCATGTATTCTGTTGGCAGAACTGCTCCTGGCTTCATCAGCCTCCTTTCTATTCAACACTCTTTACTCTTTCTGTTTTTCATCTCTATCTAGGCTTTTATAAGAACCTGCTCACAAATTATTTGAATCTATTTAAAAAATGATCCATAAGAAATATAATTTGAAAGGTATTCTGTAGGTGGCATTTCAGATATCTGTTCTTAATACCTTTAGTAACTCTTCCCTTTCTGTTTCCCGAGTGTGATTTTGCAACTAATTATTGTGGATTACAGGTATTGTAAGGAAGGCACAATTTTCTGTTCCTGTCAGACCCCTCCAATCTGTCTCTTGTGTCACCACTAAAGACAATTGACCTTTGTACCACAATATTTGTGATACTTGCTAAAATTGCATACTTATGGCCACAAAGCAGGCCTACTACTGATCAGAATCTCTGAGATTAAGGCCCTAGTACCTCTATGATTTTTATGGACACTAATGTTTGAAAGTTATTACTATAAGTTGTTATAAGCAATCATCATTATAAGGCAGAAGTCTTCTTGAATGTCAAAGAGAAATAATTGTAAACAGTGTCTCAACCTCAGTGCTTATCTTCAGTGTTTTAGCTAACTCATTTTTAGAGAAACCAAAATGTCTTGATATTATACTTTTTACTCATAGATACAGTTTATAAATTCTGTAATCATTGTATCATTTTCTGACTTTACATGTCACAAGAGGTATCAAGGGGAGAGCATGGGATTGAGAGTTAGAAAACCTATGATAAGAAAATGCATACATTTATGACTTGAGGTCCAGGGCGTTCATCACAATTTTAATGGTATGTATTCATATATTTTTCATCTCCTTCATACTCTTGTTAACAACTGCAAATATTAGTGAAATATGTTGTACACACATTTAAAAATCCTAGAACTTAAATAAAAGATTGATGTAGTTCTTATGTCTCTTATGCCTCTTATCATCTTATGTCCCAAGATCAGAAATTTATCTTTGATAATTTTCAGACTTCTAACTTTTTTAAAGTTAGGCTCCTAGCTAGTAACTGAAAAAATTTACTGTATTTATAAACTTTAACTTTATGTGTGTCCATTGGGGTATAATCAGATATTCTGCAAATCAAGAAACACTACATATATGGCTTCCTTCTGTTTGATCATCCTTTCTTGCCTACCTGCTTGCATGGGATTAGTGTGAGGCATGTGTTCTGGCTGTTATGTTACTTTGGAGTGATTATTCTCAACGAGAGGCAATTTTTTCCCTCAGAGGACATTTGGAAATTTGTCATTATTTGATTGTAATGCCTTATGCGGGTGCTACTGGCATTTAGTGGGTAGATGCCAGGAATACAGCTAAACATCCTAAAATACACAGGAAAGTCTTCTCTCCCTCGAACAGAATATCCTAGTCCAAAATGAAAATAGTTTTAAGGTTGTGAAACCTTGTTTTAAAAACAATAGGATAAGATTTTTAGATGGATATACTCTTGTCGATATTTCCTGCATCATTCTAGAACTCTTCTGAACATCCAGAATATTATTTATATGTCCTTACATGAAAAAAATATTTTTTTCTTTCACACCATACTTTTGGGTTTTATCTAGCAAATAATTAGTTAGGAAGAGAAAAGGCATATAGTTTCAGAGAAGAAAAACTGAGAAAAGATAACTATTAAAACTAACTAATAAGAAGAGATTTAGTCTTTTCCCATGACCATTTATAGCTACCTTAAAATTTCATGATGAGATAACACCTCACCCCGGTCAGAATGGCTATCATCAATAAATCAACAAACAACAAATTCTGGCGAGGCTGTGGGGAAAAGGGAACCCTGGTGCACTGCTGGTGGGGCTGCAGACTGGTGCAGCCATTAGGGAAATCAGTATGGAGGTATCTCAAAAATCGGGAAATGGAACTACCTTATGACCCAGCAATCCCACTCTTAGGTAGTTATCAAAAAAAACCCAAGACATTAATCCTAAAAAAATATATGTACCCCTATGTTCATTGCGGCACTATTCACAATAGCTAAGACTTGGAAACAACCAAAATGTCCATTGGTAGATGACGGGATTAAGAAACTTTGGTACATTTACACAATAGAGTATTACTCAGCTATAAAGAAGAAGGAAATAGTACCATTTGCAACAATATGGATGGAACCAGAGAACATTATGCTAAGTGAAATAAGTCAGTCAGAGAAAGACGAATATCATATGGTCTCACTTATACATGGATTCTAAGGATCTGAATGGATGGGAGATGTGGATAGAGATAGTCCCAGAGACACAGAGGAAAAACTGAGGGTTGCTAGTTGGGAGTGGGTGGGGATGAAGGAGAAGGGGAAGGGATGAGACAATACAAATTGGTAACTACAATATGGCCTCAGGGATAGAAAAAGACAGTCTGGGGAATATAATCAATAATGTTGTAAATGTTTCTTAGGGGGCCAGATGGACTCATATCTTGTGGGGGAAACCACTTTATAGTCGGTATAGAGGACTGACCACCACACTGTATTTCTGAAGCTGATGTTGAATAATATTGTATGTCAACTATAATTATATATACATATAGTCACGGGTCATGGAGTAGAGAGTGGGAATTGAGTCAATGGAGTTGTGTTAGATAGGTATGATATGGGGGGGAGGGCAGTGGATGGGGGAAGGGGGGTTGTTACTTTGTGAAGGTGAGAGGGATAACTATTGCATTGTTCTGTACACCTGAAACTAACAATAAAAATAAAAAAAATAAAAAATTCATTCATTGAGAGGGGAAAATAGCAATGTAAGAGAACACAGTTTCCCCACTCCTCCACAAAGATTAATGATTGGACAGCTATTGATTACCAAAAACAGGTTCGGTAGACCTCTACAGTCCACTTAGGAAGCTCTAGCAACACTGCGGAAAAGAAAAACTAATTATTACACAAGAAAACAAGGAATAAAACTCCATTTTCTGTGCATCTTTCCATTCTGCAAGTTGGTACTATTTAATGCCAAGAGGGAACCTCCCTTCTAGAAGTGGTTCCTCTTGCCAGGAGTAGAAGAATTGGTGAGCAACAAACCTCTCCAGTCTTGTGGGACACTGCCCAAAGTTTCCACTTCAATTTTACTCCACCCAGATTCGCAAACCTTAGATGTATTTATTTATTTTATTTTTTTTAGCTGAGCCATCCTGCTACCTGTTGGCAGCTCAGCGGCTGCTCAGCTCAGGCCGGGACTTGAACCACTGTTGCTCAGAGCTCAAACCCTTGAGCGAGCTCTTAACCAACTGAGCCACTTGGCCAGTCCTAAACCTTAGATGTATTAACATGGCTAGTAACAAGAAAGGTAAGCAGAAGCTATTATTAGCAGACATGCAGTGAGAACCACAGGGTTTGCAGACACATGCTTTGCAGATGTATTCAGCATATTTTGCCTCTGACAAGGCCCACAGACAGCACAGCTACCATATACCCTCTGCAGATCTCGCCAGCTTTTGCCTCACAGATATTTGTATTGACTGACCCCATCCACTTGAATCCTACCACCTGCCCTTGCCAGAGCTTGGGACCCACACTGACATTCATTCAAGGTTTATGTACCTGTTCAAGTGTAATACACAAACTCTTGAGTCACTCCCAGCCTGCACTGTAGCCCAGGAACTACTTTCACAGTCAACATTGGCTTCTGCAGCTATGTAATTGCAAGACACCAGCCTAGTCCCCACCCCAGCTGGCACCCAGCACTTTGCCTACATTGTGGATAATTCCTTTAGCTTTGCACTTGCATGCCACCAGCCTGACATGATCATTGGTCTCCAGTGCAGTGTGCACAAATGGGGAGAGAGTGTGTAGCTACAGGTGAGTGCACTGATAGTCAGGGACTACTGCAAATGCTTGCAGATTGGTTCAGGCCCTGCCTTCTGTCACTGGCTTTCACAATTATATCCACCTGTAACAAGCCCCTCCAGCTGTGCTACTTCCTTCCCCTGATTTGAGCCCCATCATCATTCTCCACTGCAGTGTAAACAACAAATGGGAGAGAGTGTAGCCACAGAGAGCACAACAACATCCAGTGGCCCCTTAGTGCTTGTAGGCCCAGATAAGGCCTTGCCTTCTGTCATTGATCTGCATCAGTGAGCTCACCTATAGCTAGCCCCTCCATCTCTTCACCTATCCAATCCAGCCTGAACCTCACCATTGGCTTCCACTACAGAGTAAATACCCAGGGAGAGAGTGTGCAGCCACAGGAGAGCACAACAATACCCAAGGGACTTGCAGTATATGAGCCCATGTCAGGACCCATCTACTGTCACTGGCCAGCACCACTACACCCACCTATAGATTGTGACTCAGACTGTACACCTGTACACTCTCTGTATGACCCCAACCACTAGTGTTTACTGTAGTGTGCATAGCTGAGGAGAAAGTGTGGAGCCATAGAAGAGGATGCTGACAGCCAGGGCCTCCACAGGTGCCACTGGGCCCATAGTTGGTCCCAGCCCTTACCATCTGTCTTGGCCTCCATTATTCTGAGTGTGCCTGCAATTGGACCCTGCCAATACATAAGCATCTGTACTGCTTTTCACAGCCAAGTTTCTGCACACCATTGGCTCCAGCTACCACTGCTGAATGACCTGGTCCCTACATGCTAGACCTGGAGGTGCCATAGTACCCCAACAGCCATTACAGCCCCTGTGGACTCCTCACAGTTCTCTCCAGGCACCACACAGTTGTTAAAGTTATGGATCCCAGTGGACTGGGCCCAAGAGACACTATGGTTACCCACACCAGGTGCAGCCACAAACCCCTGCACATGGTGTCCCGTACCAAAGGTTACAGTAAGCTCCAGCATGGCCCAATCCATTGGTGAAGGCTTCACTTCATGAAATCAGTACAAAATGTCTGAAAGCAGTGACTGCCTCATCAAATGCACAGACACCTAGGCAAGGTTATAGGGATCATGAAGTAACAAGGAAATATGTCTTTACCAAAGAAATACAATAAGCCTTCAGTAAGTGGCCTCAAATAAATGGAGATCCACAAAATGGTTGACAAAGTCTTCAAAGTAATTGTTCCAAAGATGTTCAGAGAAAACAGATAAACAGTTTTGCAATATTAGGACAACAATACAACAACAAAACGAGAAGTTCAACAAAGAAAAGAAAATATAAAAAGGAATGAAATGGAAATTTTGGATCTGAAGAATACAATCATTGAACTGAATAATTCAATAAGCAGCTTCAACAGTATACTTGAACAAGCAGAAGAGAGAATTAGTGAGCTAGAATACAGAACATATGAAATTATTCAATCAGAGGAGCAATAATATAATAATAAATTTTAAAATGGAAAGAAAAGAAGAAAGTCTATGGGAATTATGGGAAACCATCAAGAGAAATAATGTATGTATTATTGGAGTCCCAGAAGGAGACAAGAAGAAAGGGGTAGAGAGATTTTTTCAAAGAAATAATGGCTGAGAAGTCCTGAAACCTGGGGAGAAATTTGGTTATCCAATTTCATGAGGCTAATATGTCACCTCAAAATTTCAATTCAAAACAATCCTCTCCCAGACGTATTATATTTAAACTATATAAAACCAAGGACCAACAGAGAATTTTAAAAACAAGAAGAGAAAAACAAATCTCTCAAACAAGGGAATTCCCATAAGGCCATCAAAGGATTTTACAGCAGCAATCTTGCAGGCCAGGAGAGAGTTGGAAGACATGTTCAAAGTGCTAAAAGAAAACTACCAACGAAGAACGCTTTAACTAGCAGGTTCTCCTTTAGAATTGAAGGTAAAATAAAGACTTCCCCTAATAAAAAAGGCTTAAGAATGTCATAACCACTAGACCTACCTGACAAGACAGGCTGAAAGGAGTTATTTGAGCTGAAACAAAAGAATACTAATTATTAACATGAAAACATTTGAAAATGTACAACAAACTGGTGAAGGTCAAATTCAGAATAGCCTAATACTATAATATGTTGATTAGCAAACTACTTAATTCTAGTATAAATGATAAAAATAAAATATAGTATTAAAATATCTATAACTTAAACAATTTGTTAATGGATACACAATATAAAAAGATATAAAAGTTGACATAAAAAGATGAAAGGGGAAGTTAAAAAATAAAATTTTTGCTTGTGATTGATGTTAAATTGTTATTGGCATAAAATAGACATATTAGTAAGCCTTATGGGAACCACAAAGTGAAAATCTACAATACAGGCACAAAAATAAAGAGAAATGAACCAATGCATATAAATATGGAAAATCATAAATTTATAAAGGAAGGAAGCAAGAAATGAAGAAAAGAAAAGAAAAAGGAACTACAAGACAGCCAAAAAACAACTAACAAGATGGCATTAGTAAGCTCTTACCTATCAGTTATTACTTTAAATGTTAATGAATTGAATTTTCCAATCAAAAGGCATACAGTGTCTTCCTGGATCAAAGAACCAGACCCAACTATATGCTGCCTAGAAGAAACTCTCACATCAGCTTTAAAAATACACATAGGCTCAAAGTGAAGGAATGGAAAAAAATATTCCATGTAAATGGAAACCAAAAGAGATCAGGAGTAGCCATGCTTACATAAAACAAAATGCTTAAGCCAAAAATAATAAAAAGAGACAAAGATGGCCATCATATAATAAGGAGTCAATTTGTCAAGGAGATATAACAATCATAAATATATATGCATCAACATCAGAACACCTAATATATATGCAAATACTAACAGACTGAAGGGAGAAATACAAAACAATACAATAATGGAGGACTTCAATAGCCCACTTTCAAAAATGGATGTCATGCAGACAGAAAATCAAAAAGGAAATGTTGGACTCGTACCATTCTTTAGACCAAATGGCATTAACAGATACAGAAGTGCCATTTGGTCGGTCTCTCTCTCTCTCTCTCTCTCTCTCTCTCTCTCTCTCTCTC